>NC_061489.1:1628195-1935263 GCF_022539355.2 Hippoglossus stenolepis
ACAGAGATTACTAAAAGTTATTATAGGTTAGTCATGTTTGGCATTTTAAACATGGAACAATGTTCCACATCCCAATTTGAAGGCAATGGGGAATTGTATGAAGCAAACTACACAAAACATGTGGTGTCAGTCTTTACATTGGAAGTTATTTTGACCCTACTCAAATGTTTGTTGGCCAGCTATGAAACATTGAACAGTGATTCTTTTGAAGCCAAAATGTAAATGGTGAGAAACATATGATTTAAATGCAGTGGCCTATCAGTATGTTCAGCATCATCAACTGAAACGATGGACACATGTCTCATCGTTGAAGAGATACTACTCTTTTTCTTTTTGTTGGGTCATTTCTCAAAAATTTCTAATTTTTCTAATCTTTGAAGCACTCATGTGTGTGCAAGCTGGTCACCAAATGTATGTCTTATAGCCTTATATTTTGAGATACATTGTCCTTTTTCATTATGGGCTCAAAAATCACAACAAAAAAACTTGAAGTGACACAAGGAAATTATCTGATTCTCTTTTATTAATTGGTCATAAAATGTGATATTAACAAACCTTGGTTAATAACTCAAAAAAGATTCTAATCTGTCAAGTCTTTATTGAACACACCCTTTAAGCATATTGGCAGCAGATCGTTCACATGTCTGATGTGGACGGCTCTCTGAGACCATCCCACAGCTGAGCTCATTCTCTGTTGGGTTAAAGTTTGAGCTCTGACTGGTCCACTCCAGAAGGTGGATTTTCTCTGTTTGAAGTCATTCTGTGCTACATTTATTAAAGCGTCATTGTTCTTCTGCATCACCAGCTTCTACTGAGCTGTAGCTGGCAGACAGCCACTCTGACATTATTCTTTAGACAGATGAGCAGAGATGTTAAACAGCTCTTCTGATTCCTTTAAGCCTTTTAGCCTTTACTCTGGGCTTTTTTTCACCTCACTGATTATTCTGCATTGTGTCTTTGGACTCATCTCTGCTGGTCAGCTTTATGATTCACAGACTGTATTTATATAGAATTATACTTAACAGTACAAGCCACATTCACTTTTTCCCTCTCAAAGACCATTCACACACTGCCGGAAAAGGGACAATTTGGGGTTCTCTGTATTGCCCAAGGACACTTCGGAATGCGGACTGGAGGAGTCTGGTATCAAATCACAGACCTTCTGGTTAGTAGACAACCCGCTCTACCGTTTTAAGCCAAAGCTGTGCTTTATGCAAATCAGTAATTCATGATTATAGTTGATTATATTATTAGGAAAGTATCTAAACTGTTGCAGCACCTGTGCGGGGACTGGTTAAATCCCCAATGGTGACTTATGCTGAACCACTAACCTGCTTTAGAAGCAGGTTAAGTTTGAGATAAGAGACCAAAACTTGTCTTCGTCCGATATTCACCAGTCAGAGTTCTTATTATTCTGTTGAATTCATGGTGCTTCTTCAGTATACATACACAAGACGTCACCTTAGACCGGTTTGTCCGCCCCAGGCGTGTGTAGGGGGGAGCGAGACCCACAGTCATGTAGATATTTAATTATATATAAGGCTCTTTCTACCGAAATAAAAACACCACAGTTTTAATTTTAGGGTCACTAGTTAATATAACTTAGATATGAGTATTATATTCCATTTTTGCAAAGATAGCAAAAACTGTTTATCCCTAAATTTGCAGCTTGTAATTGTGGAGCTAAGTGTATTAATTTCCTAAACTTTTAGTATATAACATATAATATATGATTGAAATAAAAAGATTGCTTATATTGAAAGACTAAAAGTATGCGTTATTGAGGTAGAGTTGATCCTTAGCTGAAAACCTTAAAGAAATGTGAAAAACCTTAGAAGATACTCTAATTCCCCACCAACCTCATCTCAAATGTGTTTTTACTCTTTCTGAAGAGACCCATACTAACATGTGACTTCAGCAGTTGAAAAAGAGGAGCTATACAATTATTACATACATCTCAAGGCACTTTACATGTTAAGGTGAACCTTAAAGTTACAGAGAAACAAACAGTTCCCACAAGTGGTGTGTACAGAGATGTTTTCCTGTGTGACTCTTGACGGAATCATGTCTAAATTATAATGAATGGGAATAATCTGGCTTTAACCATTTGCTCATTACTGGCTGATAAATTAGAGAGAGGAAACTGGAGAGTTTAAAACTCCACAGCATGACCAGAAGGGTGTTAAGAAAAGAACAGTAAGATTATACACAAAGTTCTGGGGGTGCTGAAAGATGCATGCCTTGGCGCAAGCAAAGTGAAGAGTCATGTTCTAAAGTTGTGCATCACATTGAGCAAGAAGCAAGGCAAGTTTACACATAGTTCAGATTGTGTACAGGGAGTTTCAATGGTGAGTCATGTCTTTTGGGAAATGATGTATCTGTTTTGCTTATGGCCAGAGTCCAAGCATTAAGTAGTGATAATTGTGAATTATCACAGACTGTTTAGTAGATTGTTTAGACACCATTTTTTTAACAGAGCTCTGAGAAATAAAATCCATCTGCTCTACTACATAGAGTAACATCTGTTCAAGTTTGATACAGAGACGGTGGCAGGAACAACAGAGAGGGTGACAACGAGTAGGGCAGGACTATTCAACCTCTACAACAAGTTGGCCCAATAGGAAAATCACAGGGGGTTTGTGGGCCACACAGAACATTTGTCAGCTAATGGCTACAGATAACTCTTTCATCAGTAGATATAGTACAGCTTGGAATAAAGTAGTCAATTCCACAAAGCAGCCAGTTCATATAGAAAAGTAGAAAAGGCATGATACAAGGCTTGATACAAAAGTGCAAAAGGTTTCATTGCATCCCCTAAAAAACTATTTTTTTTCTGACAGGTCCATATCCCCTAATGTAGAAAGCAAAATTAATATAATTTAACAGTATCCACCAGATTGCTATCCCTTTGAGACTCAATAGCTGTCATTGAAGTAGCTGAGACAGGGCTTTCCAACCACAAGGATATGGAGAGACAAGCAGCCCACCCCCCCCCTGTTCTCCTCTGGGATCACGTGATGAGTGCAAGTTGAAACATCACACACACATGCCAGGCGGATTTGCAGGTATAGTCTTGAGGGCCAAATAACATTTAAAAGGCGTGACCAGCCTGCAGGCCACTAGTTGAACCAGCTTTAAGTAGGGTGAGAACCCCACAAGCCACCACTTGTTTCAACTCACAATCAAAATAAAACCCAACACAATATTCCACATTCATATATTCTATTATGTTTTGGTTTTCTTCTTTTGCTTTTGATCTGTAAGTACAGAATCTTTCCTTTTATATCTCTACCATGGAGTACGATGGCTAAAAAATACAAGGCAACCAGAATTTTAGATGACCTTAAACTCAGAGTCAAATAGTGAAAGAGAGACAGAAAATGTCTCTGAGCTTAGTGCTGTAATACACCTTGAGGTGCATCGGATACCCTGAGCCAGGCAACCCAGCCATGGATTATCAGGTCCTGACTTGTGTCAAGGTAGCACACTACTCCACTAATGCCCCTGCTTCAACTACAGCCAGCGGCAGGACCTCACTTTGGATTTTAGGATGTTTCTAATGGGTCTCTTCCGTTGCAGCCCACAGGCACAGAGGAGCCCCAGGACCTGATGTAGAGACTGACTGAAAGTAAAAAAAGTATGACAGTTATAGTGAAACCGGGCGAAAGGAAATTCAGAATGGGATTATCATGTGCATCAAAATGGGACAGAATGGGATTCATGAAAGTGTCTTTTTCCAGACTGTCTGAGGAGATTAAAAGACCACAAAGACATGATAAAGCTTTGTGGTCCCAGACTGACCTTAATGTTCAAAGGTCCTCAATAGAAGCAATGGGTTTTACAAATGCCTGCAAGTATACTACACAAAATAGGGAAGTATGTATGTGTATGGGTTGTCCTTCCAGTATGTGAGTGGGTGTTCCTTTGAGGAATGTTAGTCACTGATAGCTGAAGTGATCACAGGTTCTCTGAGACAGAGCTTTGTCCTTTGACCCAATAAAGGGAATTCAGTCTGGGATTTCAGATACATTAGAGAATGTATGATTTGCTATTGGAACTTAAGTAGTATCGAGTAGAATTAAGTATTCAGATCCTTTAGTTAAGTACAACGACTATAAAAGTATGATTACAACAATGATGGCTCGTCCAGCTAGCTGGTGGGACTGTACACGGGAAACACCAGCAATGTGCTGAAGGTCCAGTTCATGGCCTGTAACCTGCTGCTGGTGACTGGAACTGCACAAGAGAAAGCAGAACCGTAGCCACGGATGTTTTGTGTTTATGTTGGGAATGAATTCACCAGTCAGACTTTATACTCAATAATCAATGTAAACTGTAAAAGTCTGTTTGACTTTAGAAAATAAATGAAAGATGGATCCCACTCACATCACATGTAGGTGTTACAGAAAGCTAAAGGCCAGCACTTCCAGGCTCAAAAACATTTTTATCACAGAGCCATCATTGAACTGAACTCCATTATGACATGACTGTCTACAGATCTGGAACTAAATGAAAACTAAAGGCATTCTATTCCATGTAAACTTTTAGTACAGTATAAAGGTGAAAGAGTTCCTGTCTTTTTGTGTGTATCCAAAGTTTGGATGGGACTGTGTCTTTGGGTCTGTGCCAAGTTCCAGCAAAATGGTGGAGTTTCAAAGCAGAAAGGTTAAGCAGTTTGAGTTTGGGAACATGGAGCTGTTTTTTTGTGCTGTTTTCAGGGTCCTGTGCATTGCATTCAAGTTCAGAAATTCACCAGGGGTGTAAACCCCTAAGTGTATGCAACATGCAGTACAACACAAGGTAACAGGTTAGAAGACAGACGATGCATAGTCCAGGCAATGCAGAGAGGCTGTTTGTTTGTTTGTTTGACATTAGATGTAAAGATTGTATATATTTATTCAAAGCCTTGCAGATTTCTTCCATTAGCTGAGTAAGTGCATGTTCTTGGCAGCTGAACGGAGAGGAAAGGGCTCTCATGAATACAGTCCTGCTCCTACTCCTGTACAGTATTGTCAGACATTGGGATCACATTTAACTTAGCAGCAGCAGCCTCGCTCAACATTAGTGAACAAATATGCTTTGGTTCTATTCATATTAACACTGCTGAATGCCACTGTTTTATTCTGTGATCACACTTCCTTTACTTTTTAATCAACAAACTTCTGTGACTTGGTCTCAATATGATGCCTGAGTTTATATGGTCTCACACTGAAGTAACACACCAAACCTCGAAAATTCAACCTTTAAATAATAATGGTAATACATACTTAGTTTCCTGCTCACCCCATACCCTACCCCATACTCCCACATACATAGATGAACTTAACGAACCAGATGTTTACAGTTATTTTTTTTATCATGCTGCACCTCCTGGAAGTTCTCTGCCCCCTCAATACTCACACTTTGTTTATGAGCAGTACTTTGTTTATGAGCAGTCCATAAAATCTCCTTTCCTAACCACTAGACCTAGACCCAGATAGAAAACATCACAAGGTCAAGAAAAGATGTGAAGGAAGAAGCCGTAAGGAGTTAGAAAAGGAGACATAACAGACGATACACAGACTGTACTGTGCTGTGCACCAAGAGTTATAATAAAGTTTCCTGTCAAAAACAGAATGACAGGTCCTGAGAAAAGTGGTTTTTTTCAGTTTATACAGAGGGAATATTTAATCACTAGTTACTCAAAGGAAATATCAACAAAACTGATTTAATTTGAAATAAAAACAGACAGAACTGTTGAAATATTATAAAAATAAAGAAGAGAGAAAACCTTATTTAATTGTAGAGAATTCGTTGTGCGCATTCCACAATCAGGGGATTGTATTTATTTCAATGAGTTTGGTGTTCAATGTGATTCCTGACTGAACAGACGTGACGAGAATAAAACAGTTCTGTTTTTATAATATTTACGTGGGTCTGCCCAGGTGCATCTATAAGGTTGCGTTGCTTTAAATGTTGCTGCCGCAAAGAATTATTGGGTGGCATTTTCTTCAGTGGTCCAGTGTTTCAGGAGATAAAGTAGGGAAGCAACGAAGCTCCTTTCCTTATCATTTAGAGAATTTGAACAGCTCTTATTTCAGGGTCATTTCATTCAGTTAGGAAGGTTCCTTTGCTTTTTAATGAATTCATTAGAAACAAACATTTTATCTTATAATTATATTTTAGTCACCATTATATTAAAATAAATTGAGTATACTGATGCTATGCTGAAAGTATATAATTTTTTTTAATTTACTACATTTGTGGCAGTCAACTTTAACCTTGAATGATGAACCATACTTGACCCACAATTTGTTTACCATGTACTATGACCCAGGCAAATAACTGCTGTACTAGAGTGCAGCCACTGCTCCCATTTGGAAAAAGAACATCGAACAAGGGGAGACAAGAAGCTGCTTTAATTAAGAACAGACTTTCAGTGTGTGAGATCCAACAGAGAGGCGAACAAATATTGTTTCCCTGGCTCTAGTTTACAGTGAGAGAACCATCTTATGAGAAAACATGTGAAAACATCTCTCACCTCTTTCATTCCGAAGGAAAATAATGCTAATTGTGTTTCAACGTGCCAAGTGGACTGAATTGTATGACTGTGTTGGCTGAACACTGTGTTGCCTCATTCCAGATCAAAGCCATGGTCTTCCCTCCTGCTTGGCCGTGTAGCAAATTAAGCCAGGCCTCTGTGTGAAACCCACCGCACTGATTTATATTTCATAGCCCCTCTCCATGAATGGGTGAAAGTATGGTGGAAAGTGAAAATGGTGCCAGCAGGCCTCACCCCAGGAATAAGCACACTCTTAACAGAGAGTGTTGGATTAATAGCTAATAATACAAAAGGGAGCCTGATGCTGGCAGCAAACAAGCTGCAGACTTGAACATTCTCACATTTGTTTTCTTGTTTCCTTTCTTGTCCCGTCAATCTACTGATGTGGCAGTTTAATAGATTTTGAATCCCCACTGATTAGAGCATAATAACAGAAGGCCAGTTGTTAAGAGTGCTGTCTTTTAGATTTAACTGAGAGACTTTTGATATGGATATTAGACCAGTATGTGTGGTATTGCACTGACCTTTAATCACAGTCAATGCCAGGCACTGTCTCAATTTGGCAATAGTACAGTTGCTTATGTGACGGCTGTTGCTCAGTGGTTAGAGCAGTCATCCTCTAAGCATTCGGTAGTTCGATCCCAGTCGTCCCTTGTCCTCATGCCAAAGATAATGAACCCCATATTGCCCCTTCAAATAGAGAAAGTGCTGAACATAAAACCAGCGCCACGAGCAGGAGTCCGCTTCTGTCCTCTTGTCCTTGCCAAATTTTATCAAACTATTTGCTGTTGTATAGATGTTGAGCTTCTACCGACTTGTTACTGCTGGACGCTGGAGGTCGCCTTTTCTCTCTTCTCTCTCTCTCTCTCTCCTCTCTCCTCGCCTCCTCTGAGTTTGTCTGCAAAACAAACCGTCGCTCAACAAACCAAAATCTAATATATTAATTTATATCTGGTAGATGACGATAAGAAGCCATTTGAAAAAAGACAAACTGCAAAAACGAACTTGATAGAATGAATCGTTGGGGGTTCGTGGTGGTCCTCTGTGCTGCTGCTTGACGTGAGTGTTGAAGCGAAAGGCTGATGCACTGTGTGAATGTGTGTGTGAATGGGTTAATGTAAAACTGTACTGTAAAGCACTTCAAGTGGTTTTCAGGACTAGAAAAGCTCTATATAAATAAAGATCATTTAACATTTATTCATGAGAGATTATATTTTTTTATTAATTATTTATATTATTAATATATTAATATAAATGAAGCTCCACAAAAGTAAAACTGTCTTGTTGTGCATGCCTCCTAAGTCGCAAGCATAGCCTCCTGTTATTGCTCAGCTTCATCAGCTCCTTTCTGACCTGCTTGCCTTTAGCCAAGCGCTTGTGAGCTGTGAAACTTTAAATGTCTCCAGTCATTCAGCATTGGACACAACATGAAGCTGTGTTGCCTTTTGCATGGTGTCTGCTTATCTCCTCCTATTCTGCTGCATCCTCTCTGCTCACCAAACCCCACCTCTAAAGGATTTTGCCTGAAGTGGTGAGCCCCAGGCGCTTACCCTAATTCTCTTACCTCTGATATCCCTGCACCTCTGCTTGGTAAGCCTTACATTCCTTCAGCAACAAACATTTCACCCAGGTTAAGATACAAATCAAAATGGTTTGGATCTTGGTTCTCCAGATAAGTGATCTCTGCCAGGTGAATTTGCAAGCATTCTCCTGTTCAACCTGTGGTAACTGAGGCCATTGTGACTCCCTCTGCCTTCAGCTGTCTTACTTATCACCAATACTACAGCATTTCCAAAACAACCCCCTCCATGACTTACAGCCATGGCTGAAAGCTGTTGTTCAACATTATGAACATCTGCAATAAAAGTACTTACCCAAGATGCATTTTTCTTCACATTTGTAGCAAATTCAAGGAAGCCCACCCAAGATTCCTGTGCCCCCGCCGGCTAATTCCTGCTCACCTAACTTACCGGGAGAGCTAGTGTTGCTCATCTCAAGACTCCATCTTTACATTCCAATGGATAATTTGCTCACAGGTCTCTCTCAGGGCTCCTAGGTATATATATTTTTCTTAATATCCCGGATTTCACTTATGTGGCAAAAAACTACCAGTCCAGATTCTGAGATTGTGTCCCAGTTACTGTGGAAAAAATAAATAAATAAAGCCTTAACACTCTACTTCTTTTCCAGTGTTTTTAGTATCAGTCCTGTAGGCGTTGTTGACACCAAATAGTCTTATCTGAGGGATTTAAGAAAATATTCAGAGACAAAAGATTCATCATCAGCACCTTGCTGCAGCCCCATGGCTAGCGTTAACATTCTCCTCCCTCCTGTCCCCTTTTCTCTTCATTATGCGACAGTGAATATTGAAATCAAATTAATCGAATGCACGTCATGTAGATATTTCAGAGGCCTTCAAAATTGTCCACATTGATCCATCTTGATGACATCTCTTTGGCATAGATTTTACTTTACTGTCTAATTTTGGCTGTAGAAGTAATGCATATGTATTTTGCACTGTGACAGAAGCTGTGACAGAAGCTTTGCATATTTACCTTGAAGATTTTGTACTCGACCCACACAATGAAAGCTCATGTTTCTTTTTGGTAAATTGAAACGTGTATTTAATGAATACCTCAAAAGGTTTGCAAACTAAGTACTCAATTTGAAGTCAATCTGATTCATTCCCTAGGTGTTACATAAAGTACAATGCCTGTAATGGCTAAATTAAAAGATGACTTTTTGTCTACCTAAATATGATCCACATCAGTTTTTGTACATCCAGGTGAAATGTACTTGGTGACTTTGTTGAAACAGGATATACGTAATATAATAAATATAAAACTTGTCATTTCCTGTTGCAGTAGCTGCGTAATGCGTTTACATTTGAATATTGGCAGGAAGTTGTATTTCAACTGAGACTGTCATTTAACATGTACAAACTAATTCTTTCATCCACTATGTGGCGCTGGATTAAATCTAAATTTAATCAAAGCATGATTATAACACAACTTGCTAATTTCTGTTACAGCGGGTAACCTCCAGCTCTTTCGGCAAAAGCTTATTCAACCTTCTCAGCCATGACTTCATTCATTGTTTTTTCCGCCTTTTTTAGTTTGCTGCAAAACTGAACATACGCAAGTGCAGCAAGCTGCGACATTGATCCTCCTCCATTTTGATCGGGGTGTTTACACTGGTAAAAGGCATGAGCTAGTTTAAAGCACCTAGTCCTTGTTCTTGTGTTACTTAGTGTCGATAGTTATCTTCGACTTCATGACTCGTGTTGTCCCATTTCTGTATGTGATGTAGGGGTAGTGGCTATCTAGCCCGTCAAACACACCTTAAACCGTAGTATATTCAGGAGCAATGTGTCCCAATGCCTAGGGGGAGATTTTCTATCTTTTGTGGCTCCATTGGAGGGAGACACTGCCCAGCAGGGGGGCAATTCATATGTAGGGGTAAGGCTGAGGGAGAGGAATTGGGACAGGGCCTGGAATCGACACTGTGAAATTGTCATACAAATGGCAAGTGTGTGATCTTATGTTCTGGCCAAATCGTTGAGTGTGTGTGTTCTGAAGATTATAAGATTAAAAATCTGTTAAATCTTTCATTAACTTTAAGCCCCCGGGTTTGGGACCCTAATAATATACCTGAAGAAAAATAGTAGGGTGTTACTATCCCCAAGAGTTACAAGTTATTTTGGGTTAGAATCGTAATAAAAGTTTATTGCACCTTAGTTCCAGCCCAGGAAGCTTCAGTGCTTCTGCCCTAAAAAAACTTTGGTAAAGTGATAGAAAGAAGAGTTAAGGGGCAGGCACTAGTGAGAGATGAGTGAGCAGGGCAGGAATGACAATAAAAGAGAGAGAGTGTGCATGTGTGAGAGAGAGAGAGAGCGAGAGAGAGCGAGAGAGAGAGAGAGAGAGAGAGAGAGAGAGAGAGAGCGAGAGAGCGAGAGAGAGCGAGAGAGAGAGCAAGAGAGAGAGAGAGAGAGAGAGAGAGAGAGAGAGAGAGCGTATGCGTGTGTGTGACTGACTGAGGAGGTATTTGCTGAATGGAATTTAGTTTTACTACTAGTTTTGTAACTTTGCCTGCACAAACCACAAAGTGGGTGGAGGTTCAACCACTTCAGTTCATTACTTTGAAGAGAGATTGTGTGTTTGTTAGACTGTGTTAAAATATGACCAAAAAGTCTACATCTACTGGAGGAGTTACAACAAATGGACACAAGTTTTCTGAAAATGGGACTCCAGATTCCAATGGGAAACTGCAGGATGAAGATGACAGGAAGGTGGGATTGGGGAAGAAGGTTACCCTGCTTCGAGGGATTTCCATCATTATTGGAACCATCATCGGGGCCGGGATCTTCATCTCTCCAAAGGGCATCCTGAAATACTCTGGCAGTATAGGAATGTCCCTAATCGTGTGGATTGGCTGTGGTGTGCTGTCACTCTTTGGTGAGTTCTTCATAACTGTGTCAGGGATAGAGGAGTTTTCCACTACTTTGAAACTCTAACGAATGGGACTTTGATTTTAATTTCATTGGAGGATATGCATTTACTGAAAATAATGCAAAGAACTAATAAGTATGACAATGTAAGAACACAAGAAATCCCTTCTCCAATTTATGAATATATAAAATAATGTCACAGCAAACTACACAGAAAAACTGTGACAACATACTTCTAAAATACTCTTTGATGACCAAAACTTACTTTAAGCTTGTTTGTATGTGTATGTGTAATGTTTATGCAAAAGAACAAGTAATGATACAAATATACAAGTAAGTACACATAAGTACACATGGATTATTGCAGTTGTGCAGCTTATTTACAAACAGTGCTATGATTGAGTTGTGATTAGATTAGTGATGTATGTAAATATCCATCTTCTCTGAACAACAAATTGTGCCACTAACGCACATAATCTATTTGAATAAAAAGCTTATTTAAAAAGTTGTATTTCATATCATACTTGACTGCAAAAAGTGAAGCTCAGTTTTAATGTGCAATTTACATTATCAGTAAATAAAAGCCTCTGTGAAAGTTAACCAGCAAGTCTAGACCAACTCAGGCCCTGAGATTTTTAGCCATTTGCTTATTTGCAAAGTTTATTGGATCATGCACAGATATAGTGTGATATAAGCTAGGCATGCAATAGTGAAAACCTGGTTCAAAGACTAATATCAGTTTACATCATGCTTTTATTGTGCGTTTTCTTTAAATAGTTCTGTTTTATCAAAAACCCTTAAAAAGCATGGGCAGAGAGTATTACAACATAGGTGTAGTAGTTGTTGTATCTATAATGAAGTCGCCATTTGTTAAATGTTATGTGGGATGTACTTGAGCGCAGCAGGGGCCAAAGCCAACACTCTACCCCAGGGCCCTCAAACAGCTTAATTGTAGGTAACAGTAATACTGCAGCTGTGCCATGCCTTTGGTGCTCATGCTCATGATCTTAAACAAAAATATAAATCATGATAGCATGAATTATCATTATTATTCTTGGAGCAGCATGGCTCCAGAGGGAGAGTGGTCGTCTAGCAACCACAGTGTTCCTGGGCTAGAAAAGTGTGACATAAATGCACTCCATTTTTCATCATTAGTATTGTTATTGATGTGATATAACAAGTGTAATGATGGCCACATCACATTTTGAATAATCTGATCTTGCACAACACATTTTACTGCTTTAATTATGTTTCGGTGCTGTTAGCACTTGCTCAAGGTTTTAGAAGGATTGTGGTATGGTTTCATACAGAACACAATGTTAACCAAAACCACCTTTCACCAACATTTGCCCCTGGCTTTTGTGGCTTAACCACAGACAGGAGGTCAAGATTTGCTAAACAAACAACAGAGACCTGAATCCCTCCACAGCAACTCTGGTGCAGTTTATAAATGTCACATCTCATCAACTCAAAATACTGAACAGACAATATTTAGGCAGCAGTTGCTTTCAACAACACAGCACAATGTTGAAATAGTAATATATAAATGTAATATCTAGAAGGTTTGAAATACCAGATTTGCAGGACACAGTGCTAAAGCACTATTGTGCATATTTGTGTATCGCAACATATATTGTTGAGGCATTCTTAAAGCCTTGAGTTTTTATACTGTAATAAAATGCCCAAGCACATTATCCTTGAATTCTCTTCCTAAACCCCCCTTTCCTGAATCCCCTAATTTCTATTCCCTAACCTTGTAATTAAAACACATCCACCTAAATCTGTCTGTCTTAAGTTATGGGTTGAGACGTTGGAACGCTCCCCTCAGTGATATATGTAGGTGATCATGGGGCCCAGAGAGGGACAGTACATTTCTTCAGATGAGGCTAAGACAAGTTAATAGCCCTGGGTCTATTCTCTGCCTACCTTATTGTTTCAGAGCCAAAGCTAATCTGTCACCTCTGTCACTACAGGAGCCCTGTCCTATGCTGAGCTGGGGACTTGTATTAAGAAGTCTGGTGGACATTACACATACATAATGGAAATCTTTGGACCTCAGATGGCTTTCGTAAGGCTGTGGGCTGATCTTATTGCAATAAGGTAATGCCTGCCTCCTTGATGCATGTTTATTGAACCTAACCTTTAACGTAAAGCTGCACTAATCAATACTTTTATATTAACAATGGATGAAATCACTATGTGTAACGATAGAGGTGTTGCTTTAGAATTATTCACTCGGGCTGAGGTTCACCTAAAATCTTTGGGCAGCTGCTGTTTTCAGTGACAACACTCTGATAAACCTACTTTACACGACCTGATCAGCACCTAACAGCTGGCAGACACTGAGGCCTGGGGCGCAATGGGGCGTGTGCAGCACATTAGCTTCAGTCTTCCTCATTCTGCATGCCGAGGTGTCCTTAGGCAAGATACGGGGGCAATGTGGTGGCAATATGGGGTTTGCTATCTTGCCCAAGGACACTGCGGCATGCAGATGGGGAAGACTGGGAACTGCCGACCTTCTGGTTAGCCACAGCCACCTAGCCTATGTACTCATTAAATACCAAGACACAACAGTCCTGCAATACACATAAAAACATTGTCATAACAAATGAGTGGATTCAGTTGTCAAATACGCTAGAGTGCTCTTAACTTGAAACAGGTACAGTAAAGGATTCAAGTAGTTCTGTTTGTGACATATTCAACAGATAGACATTGAAACTGAGGTGAAAGAGAATATTCACTTTCAAATTTGCTGTGAACCACAGGCGGTATGCAAAGACAATAGACGAGACTGACTGAGGAGCAGCCCAGCTCCTAGTGTGTGGCTTCTCACATAGTGGCTAAAATACAAAGCAAGACAAATAGTTGGTGAACATAGAAGAGGAGCAGGTACAGAGTCAGATATTTCCCTTAAGAGTTGGTGGCGACCCAACCTTTGTTCAGACCCTCAAACCTTGAAAGAGAGGGAACAGAGACCTGGATTCCCAAATGAGGTGAGTGACTATATCAATGACACACTATCACTTTCATATAACACCGTTCTGTTGAAGTAAACTAAACTAAACCCCCAAAAAAGAAATACAACAAGGTTTGCACTTAGACATGACACTGACCTACTGTTCAAAACGTCCCTGTCTCAAGTTCACTTCACTGGGTCTCGGAAATCTTTCAGCACCACCTTTTGTCAGGATGTGACAATGCCATTTTCTGAGCCACTTTCTTTTCTGAATGAATATTTACTCTATGTGATAAGCAAATACCTTAAAAGCAAATCTGTTATTTAATTTCCAAACCATTTCCACCTGTAGCTTGAAAGGTTCTCAAGTGTTTACTCTTTCACAAAGAACAGGATCTTGATATGATTACTTCAAATGGAAAGCAGTATAAGATATTGAAAAATATATAAAAAGAAAAGAGAAAAATATATGTGCATATAAACCTTTCAAACAAATGCACCAGCCTGCATACCTTCTCTTAGATCGAGCCTTTTGTTCAGCATGTTCTAAAATCATATAGTTTATCCAAAACGATGCTGTCTTGAATTGTCGCCTGCTAATGGTTCCAAACCTCTGCCAGTTAAAGTGTATTTAGTGGTTAATTTGCAAGTCAGTGGTGTTTAATTTAACCCTCTCCCAGGGCCGACAGAAAAAAAGGGTCTGTATTTATATTACACGTTTCTAGTCTTGATGACAACTCAAAGCACTTTACACAACAGTTTTACCTTCACCCACTCACACAGTGCATCTAATTGCAGCACTTTCTCTATGAGAAGGGGCAATTTGGGATTCAGCATCTTGCCCAAGGACACTTCGGCATGAGGAATAGGGAAGACTGGGATCTAACCACTGACCCACTGGTTAGAGGACAACCGCACTAAGCCCTGAGCCACAGCTGGCGTCCTAGGGGCAATTAAGACCACATAATGTCTAACGTAATAGGAGAGGTGTATCAATGTTTAAAGTATTTGTACAAAAGTTAAAAGTCTGACAGAGATGAAGGGAGCAGTAATAACATCTGCAATGATAGCGGTATTGCCAATAATGGTATCATATGTGAGTATAGGCATATTGTATATCTAAGCAATCTAATTGTCATAATAATCCATGATCAGCTGCCACCACGGTCCATGATCATGATCCACAGTGTGGCTGCAGCTGTGATCTTGGATCTGCAACGATAAAGCAAAAGGACTCTGTGGAAGAAGTCAAGTCAGTAACATGTATTGATGAGACATTAATGTGATGAAGAGGGAGAAGAGGAAGGAGAAGCTCCATGTGTCATGTGTCTGATGCATGTCTTAAGGACATAAAAACCTGGATGACCCGCAATTTTAAACTCAGATAAGACAGAGGTTCTACTACTTGGCCCTAAACACCTTAGAGATACATTATCTAATGATATAGCTGTGCTAGACGACATTGCCCTTGCTTCCAATGAAACAGTCAGGAACTTGGGAGTGATCTTCGATCCTGATTTATCCTTTAATTCTCACTTAAAACAAATTTCTAGGACCGCCTTTTTCCACTTGCGTAATATCTCCAAAATCAGACATGTCCTTTCTCAAAAGAATGCAGAAAAACTAGTCCACGCCTTTGTTACATCCAGACTTGGTTATTGTATTTCCTTATTATCAGGCTCCAGCAGTAAATCGTTAAAGACTCTGCAGCTTGTCCAAAATGCTGCAGCACGTGTCCTGACAAGAACCAAGAAAAGAGACCACATTTCTCCTGTATTAGCTTCACTACACTGGCTTCCAGTTAAATCTAGAATATAATTTAAAATTCTCCTCCTCACCTTCAAGGCCCTTAATAATATGGCACCATTATACCTCAAAGAGCTGATAGTACCTTATCAACCCACTAGAGCACTGCGCTCCCAGAATTCAGGCTTACTTGTCGTCCCTAAAGTCTCTAAAAGTAGAGTAGGAGCCAGAGCTTTCAGCTATCAAGCTCCTCTCCTGTGGAATCATCTCCCACTTTCAGTTCGGGAGGCAGACACCATCTGTACATTTAAGAGTAGGCTTAAAACCTTCCTTTACGATAAAGCTTATAGTTAGAGCTGGTCCAGGCTTGTCTTAGACCTGCTCTTAGTTAGGCTGCTATAGGTCTAGAAGGTCGGGGGACACATGACACTCGGAGCTTCTCTTCCCAGCTTCTCCTTCCTCTTCTCAATCGTTATCACATCAAAGTAATTCATATCCCATCAATACATGTTACTGACTTGACTTCTACCCCGGAGTCCCTTTGCCTTATCGTCCGCAGATCCAGGGCCCCAGCTGTGGCCACATCGTGGATTATGATCTGTGGATCGCATATCAGAGATCGTAATGGTGGATCCAGTATGGGGCGGATTCTGTATCATGCTGGCTGATCGTGATAATAATGGCAGATCCTTTATCGTGTTGGCATCAGATAATGGTGGTGGACCACGATCGAGGTGGCAGCTGATGGTGGATCCTAATGGCGGCAGTGGACAATGACTGTGGACTATAGTGGCATCCGATCTTGATGGTGGATCATGATCGTGGTGGCTGCTGACCATAGACTATGATTGCAGCAGGACTGCTTGATATATAGTATTTCTCCTCAGATACTCGACCATTAATGACATTAATCCACCAATTCATTGACCTTCAGTTATACTTCAAAATGTTTACCCTTATCAATGCTGCTAAAACCTTTATCTTGATGTTCTCCTTTACACTTGACATCTATTGCACTTGTGTCCGTCCTGGGAGAGGGATCCCTCACATGTGGCTCTCTCTGAGGTTTCTACCTTCTTTTTACCCTGTTAAAAGGGTTTTTAGTAGTTTTCCTTACTCTTGTTGAGGGTTAAGGGCAGAGGATGTCACACCTTGTTGAAGCCCTATGAGACAAATTGTGATTTGTGAATATGGGCTATACAAATAAAATTTGATTGATTGATTGATTGATTGATGACAATCTAGGCCTATAGCAGAAAAACTGACCTGAACCAGCTCTAACTATAAGCTTTATCAAAAAGGAAGGTTTAAAGCCTACTCTTAAAGAGATGATCCCACAGGAGAGGAGCTTGATGGAAGCTCTGGCTCCTACTCTGCTTTCAGAGACTTTAGGGACGACAAGTAAGTCTGAATTCTAGGAGGGGTGATATAGTACTATGGGCTCTTTGAGAATGAATATATATGTATAAATATAAATATATATATATATACGGATAATTTTATCTTTTGACCTGTCATCTAGAATAGATTGTGAAATCCATATGAACTAACATTGTAGTAGCCAAACTCCATTGAGAAGAAAGCTAGAGTTTGGTATATTAAACAATTTACACACAATGCAGCCCATTGTCTCAGTGTGGTTTGTTTCCTTAACATTATCTGCATTTCAGGACATTTGTAAGACTTTGCTGGGTGACAGAGATCACCACACCTGGCAAAGAAAGGCACTGTCTGTCTGTGACTTTGTGGTATTCCGAGGTTAGTTTAAACCAGTGTGGGGAGAAAAAAGCTCCATGTGCAGTTGTGTGTGTACACAGCCGAGGCGAAGCAGTATAAACAGTCCAGTGGCTATCCTGAGCCGCCCAATTTATGCTGGCCTCGGGCTAGCAGGACTGAATGGAAACCATGGGAAATGAACATAGACAGAGGTAGAGAATGAAAACAAGAGCGAAAGAGAGATTTCCCTGGCTGCAGCAGCTCAGTGGCTGTTGTGGGAAATGAAGAGGGGAATACTGACAAGCTATAAGATGAGCCAGTGGGACCAGTCAACCTTATTTGATTCTTATTGAAGCCAAGCACAAGTCCACCACATGAGGAGGCCATTATGGGAAAAGGTTGGATGTAATCTTCCCTTAACATATCACACACACACACACACACACACACACACACACACACACACACACACACACACACACACACACACACACACACACACACACACACACACACTGTATCTGTTCATTTTAGAAAAAAAGCTACCATTCACATTAATACAACTTCTGTTGTATTTTGGGTTTAAAAACTTGAATGTGATAAGTAAAACCTGTGTTACCTAATATTTCATGTCAAAATGGCTGCTGTGAAAAGAGTCTATTGTCTGTCATTTCTATGACTGTGTGGTGAAGTGTGAGTTCAAAAGGGTATGCTTCATCCTGCGGATTATATCTTCTTTTGTGTTTGCTCTTATTAATCTAAACAGAGTCAGGACTCATTGACGGACCCTATAGCTACTGGTGAGCTATGCAAACAAACCAGAGGACATCAAAATCTTCAAACTACTATAGATATAATCTACTATACATATAATCCACTGAGGGTTTGACTGTTATTGTTATGATAAACCCTCTGTAGGGCTTCCTGATGACTGCTCCACTTACTTCACTATGTTCACTATCAATATTATATTGAATCTACATTTTTTACACCATTTCATTGAACTAACCAAAACTTGTTGCTGTCACTACATTCTGTAATATTCCGGGTCTCATAAATGGCTTTTGTATTTAATATTAAGTTTGATGTCTATTTCGTGTCTGCCCTTTTGTGTGATGTCCCATGGTAAACTGGGTTTTGCTTATTTGTCGTGTTAGCCAAGCTAAATATCTTGGCAGACATGTTTTTTGTGTGGTGACAAGTATATCCTACTTAAAGGTTCAGTGTGTAGACTTTAGTGAAATCTAGTGGTGATGTTGCAAATTGCAGCTGAATACCCCTCACCTCACCCTCCCCTTCCAAACATAAAAGAGAACCTGTGATAGATTCAGTTGTCATTAAAACTCAAAAGTTTTTTTAGTTTGTCCAGTCTGGGATACTGTAAAAAACATGGCGGCCCCCGTAGAGAGGACACGCTCCCGATGTAGATATAGAGTGTTTAAATATAAAGGGCCCCTTCTAGGGTAAAAAACAACAACAAATTGTACATGTTAGATGATTACACACAGGTGAAAGCATCTCTAGGATTATTTTATATAAAATTTCTGCCAATAGATCCCTTTCACCTGAATCTTACACACTGAACCTTTAAGGCCTTTGCACAGTAAACAGGTTTTTTTCATGCACATTATTTATATTTTTTGAACCTGTATCAAGTTAACGCAAGCTTTCACATCAGTGAAGGAAATTCAGTGACCGATATTGTAGCTTTTTGCAAGGTTTCATTTTCAATATTTAATAGTAGTTGAAGCAGGAGTTGTAGTAGAAGAACAACTTTCTCCTGTGAAAGTTGTGTCTGCTGTCAGACACACATAATTCATCTTTAGATAGGCCAATGTTTCCTGTCTCTGATGGTGTCTGTCTGCTGCTTGATGTTGAGCAGGAAGTCTGTCATGGCTTTTTACAGTTATTTCACCAACTAACACAATGACTTATTATTTTATATGTATTCATCATGATGAGACAGAGTTGTAATTAGTTTCAGTATAATACACAAAACAAAAAATGGAACTGTTAATTCTTGGAAAATGTGGTATTAGTTTATACCAAACCTGTGTGTGTGTGTGTGTGTGTGTGTGTGTGTGTGTGTTTTGCAGGCCTGCAGGGATGGCAGTCATCTCTCTTGCCTTTGGTCAGTACATCCTGGAGCCTCTGTTCATGCCCTGTGCTATCCCCCCTGTGGCTGTCAAACTGGCCACTGCAATCGGCATAAGTATGTACATTGACTGCTGTTAAATGAACACATCATGTTTTGTGTTTGACCTGTTATAACCTGCTCTATGACTGACAGGAGATGTAAGCACACATGATAACAAGAATTAAACTATGCAGTTAGAGGCTGGGGAAAAGAAGGGGTTGGTGTCAGCTGTCCACATGGAAGACCTAGGACTGTCTTTATCTTGACAAAACTGTCAATTAAAACATAACAACACTGACCACCACACGGACAAAGTATATAGCAACTCTGCAAATTATGTGACAAAATATATGACATAATTGATTATACTTATTCAACAAAACATATAATAAAGCTGCTACCAGTATATGCTGCCACAGTCTCTTGCACCTTGGGGATGCCATTTGTGTGCACGTCTGTGATCATTGCACACTGCACTAACATGTAAGATGCCATTTCCTGCTTGAGGTACACGGTGGCATGTTTTGCACATTTTACATCATTTCCTGTGTCTTCTATGTGGTGCTGGAGAAAATGTGCGAAACACACATTTTGTTGCTGTTTAGACCAGACCATAACATTTTTATGTAAAACCAATGTTGCTATGACTTTACCTGAATATGTGCATTTAGATGTCTTCAGACAAGGACACGTATTAAACATGTGAAGTTTAGGACAGAGGAAAACTCAAAAGCTTGTCAAATTAGCTTTGGAAATAACTGTCGATTAGACTGAGGAAAGTCAGTTCATGGTAACATTTTAAAGTCGACCAAAAGTTTTTTTCTTTTAGATATTTTTCATATTTATAGTAGATGAAGATGTGGTAGATGTGTACATTTGATATTTTAATGTTCTAATATTATTCTATGGAACACAGAGTGTACCATGGATAGAAATAAGATTCCAGTTTAAAACCGCACAGAAGTGAACCTTAAACTGAAAGTAATGAGACGGAATTACCAACGTCATGACATGAATCTCTCTCTCTGTAGCGTCTGTCATGTACCTAAACAGTATGAGTGTGACCTGGTCTGCCAGGATCCAGATCTTCCTCACCTTCAGCAAGCTGCTGGCCATCGCCATCATTATAGTGCCAGGGTTGTATCAGCTTTTTAAAGGTAAGACATCAAATAGCCACTGTCAGTATTACACTGGGGCTCCATCAGCCTCTCAAGTCCAGGGCAATGTAGTGTTTCTTTGTTTTTCAGGATGGTTTTCCAGAGTTCACACAGAGCAGCTGCAACAATTAACACAGCTTCCTTTGTCTCACATCAACATGCACTATAAATATGACCTTGAAGCCTTTCAGGCCACAACACACAGCTGTTCACAGCTTGAGCATTTCACAATGTCCTCACAGCAACAACCAGAGTTCACAGGGATCTGAGGATCAGACAATACTGGAGGATGACGTCTTCAGCTGCAAAATGATAAATGTCTAACTGGAGTTGTTATCACGTTCCATACATTATAATAATGCTGCTCAATTTTCCATCTTATAATCACAGATCACAGTTTGTTAATTGCAAATTATTTTTTTTATTTTTTGAGAAACCAACCAATATTCCTGTGCTGTATATCAGATAGTGATAACTAAACACACATTTTGTCTTTAGCTGAAATATATTTAAAGTTAACTAAATGACACATGTCACAAAACAAATTTTTAAATTATCAAATTACTGGAGTATCATTGATACACAGTCAATCTCTGAATGGCTGAAGCTCTGGAACAGTTGTTAACCGGTTCACATATTCTTCACATATTCTTTACAGAGTAGAAGTGTGAAGGGTTGTGTGTCTCTCCACGTAACCTGGCCAGTGTGTACCCTGCCTCTTGACCAATGTGCCCGCCCCCTTAAAGGTTTTGCAGTATATATAGTAAATAGATATATTTTTATATTGCTCATACATGCGGACATATACATGTATAAAAGAAAATGTAAATATAATATACAAATAAAAAATGTTTTTTAGAGAATCTATGACAGATATACTGTAGTTCTTCTAGTAAATCATGTGAAAAAATTGTATATAGTTAATGAAATAATAATATTAGATATCATTAATTTATTTGAGGCAATGAGTCATTTTCTCATTCACCAAAGATAAATACACGGTACGTCATACCTGGTGAGCTCTGAATAAACCATACACTTCAAATCACTTTGTTTTAAAGGGGACATAGCATGCAAATTCCACTTTGTTAGTGCTTCTACAGGTTAATGTGGGTATCTGGCATGTCTACCAACCCAAAAACTCTGGGAAAAAACACTCGAGCGTTTTGTTATGGTTCCTCTAAGTCAGAAACGTCATGCTTGAGTGACTCGATTGAGCTTCCTGGGTATTGTGTCGTAACAAGGCACTGGAAGTCTCCCTACATGGCCTTGGCCCCCCACCTCATCCCCCACACTCGTTACGCCGGGTTTACACTGGACGCAGCGAGGCTGCGAGGCAGCGCAGCGCCGTTCTCGCGCGCAGCCGCCTGGCTGTTCACACGGGACGAGCATTTCTCCGCTGGTCAGCCCCATAGACTGTATATATAAGGTCAGCCTGCGATTCTGCTTTCTCCGCTTGTTGTTGTACCCGTTGAATGTCGGGGTTCGGGGTAAATGATGGTCTTCATAACCCCCACCCCTCTCTTTCTCTCTCTGTCTGTCTGCTTGTGTGCTTGTAGTGAATGGGCAGAGGGGGACATTTAATTATGTGATTGGGAAAATTAAAACTCCAGGACAACAAGGGGAATACAAAGTATGGGATGCATATTTGATAATTTATATCATATAAAATATGTAATTTATATCGTTTAAAATCATGGGGGGAGAGGGGGGAGGGGGGAGCTGGCTCATTAGCATTTAAAGGAACAGGCACTCAAAACAGGTCACTCTGTGGAGGGCTGTTTTATACAGGGTAAAAAGGGTGCTGTTTTATATGATCCTTGTGGTATTTTGACCAAAGTATGTTACAGACATTTCATTAAGACCCCAAGGAACCATATCAACTTGTGGTAAAATGGGCATGCTATGTCCCCTTTAACATTATATGCAAATATATTTAATTCAATGTGTAATCCAATTAAATCAAAACTCAAAACTGCAGTTTAGCATTATTGTTCCATTGTATGCGAGCATGTTTTTCTGTTTGTAGGCAGACATTTTTCTTAAATGTGATCTACATAAAGCAGGGCACTTATTAATAATGAGTCTTTTTAATCTCCCTGAAATACCTGCATTGTATTCTTAACAATTTAACCCTCTTTTTAAAAGCTCATCACATCATCATCACATTATTCCACAATTATGGTGCTTCAAAATAAGAATAATTCTCTCTCTCTCTCTCTCTCTCTCTCTCTCTCTCTCTCTCTCTCTCTCTCTCTCTCTCGTGTGTGTGTGTGTGTGTGTGTGTGTGTGTGTGCAGGGGAGACCAAGAACTTTGAGAATGCCTTTCAGTTTAACAATATGGAGCTGTCTGGTATGCCACTGGCCTTCTACTCTGGGATGTATGCATACGCTGGGTGGTAGGTATGGTCCTCACACATACACATGAATACATACATACTGTTTGTACCTGTGTAAAGTTTCAGTCAGACATTTATATCTCTTCATCATCCTTTTAATCACTGGAGACAATTGCTTCCTTTTCCAGGTTCTATCTGAACTTTGTGACAGAAGAAGTCGAGCAACCTGAGAAGTGAGTTAAATCTGTTGTACTAATCGTGTATTGATCATGTTGACTTGCTGAATTTGAAACCCCAAAGAAAAATGTTTTTTTTCAATAGTTGCACAAAAGTTAATCGAGGCACATGAAAAGTGTTTATCACAAATGTTGTATATTGGCTCACCTTCTTTAGAACATAGGACAAGATGGTAAAGTTGTTCCACACTTGTTTAGTGGCCATCCACCAGTAGATGTTAGGGACTAATCTTCAGTTGTGTTCCTAGGCAGGCCCACCGCAGGCTGATCTGATCATGTGTGTGAAAGGTGTTGGCCTAAGTGATAAAAGAAGCTCTGTAGACTGTTTCAGCATCTTTCAACTCATTTAGTCAAACCTTAACTGTTTTGGTTCACTCACTGCTCTCATCAGCTGCATCAGTCGATGCAGCTGATGAGAGCAGCTATTTTCAGTGAAATTGCTCCGAAAACTCAATATAAACTACCTGCTCAGCACTAAACAGTGAGTAGAAACAGTTAGAGACCAGCTGGTTAACAAATTGGAGCATTTAACAGCCAAATAGCAAGATATTGATTTACCTCAGGAGTTGTTAGTGACCAAAATAGAGGTAAAAGAGAGAGAGAACAGAGAGGAAATATGAGTGTTGATTTATTCAAAAGCACAACATGCTGTAAATCAAGGTAATGATCAGCTAGAACATTGACTATGACAGGTTTAGATTAAAGTAACTTAATATTTAATAGTCAACATTACAAATGTTATATCCTATTTTGGTAAATTTACAGTAGTTATCTTAATTTTATTACGTTGTATAACTCCGTGTCTGTTAACATTTGCTTTAATTCATTTAAGTTGTCATAGGGCAGAAATAATTTCTGGGGTTTAGGGTGACTGCTCTAATAGAAGCAGAGATGTTTGTAACAATGAATGTGTCCCAAGTATTGTGCGTGTATCCAGAGCCTGATATGTCTTTTTCCTCAGAGCGCCCTTGTTGTCCAAGAATGTAATTAAAAATACACAATTGAGCCACACTGTTGCACTGGGTGACATGTTATAAAACACCTTTAGATATACAAACCTTTAAGATATGACTCATTGCAACTAAAACAATAGCAGAGTTTTATTTTTCATTCTTGAATGGAAAGAAAATGTGCCAAGAAGTGATTAAAGAATGGGAAACTATGAATACTCTTTTCTGTTGTTTGATTTACTGCCATAACCACTAATGTAACAAAAGGCTGCTGCACGTGGTTCATGTTTTCATACACAGTAGAGTTCAGTTATCAGTAACGTAACATTCCAGTTACAACAGAAGTGAGGGGAAATGAGTTAATGAAAACAGCATTCACTGCTAAAAGAGAAAGGGACAACAGCAGAGTATGAACTAACTGTTGTGCAGTTGAAGTAGATCTTATACTGACTTTAATATGTAACAATATTCAACCTTTACTTGTGTGTGTATTACTATTTGAAGAGCAGCTTTCACAACTCATCCTCAGAAAATGTGTTTACTCAGGGCATCGATGGTTGTTAGACAAGAAGTCTAGAAGGTCACACGAAGTGAAATAAAGGTGAATGACCTTGTGCTACTGTTATTATCCCTCCCATCCTCAGGACTCTTCCGTTAGCTATCTGTATCTCCATGTTCATTGTGACCTCCTGCTATGTGCTCACTAACGTGGCATACTACACAGTGATGTCAGCAGAGGAGATACTGGCGTCTGACGCTGTTGCTGTGGTAAGTAATACAATATTTTTTAAACACAAGCACACAAAAAACAAGATATAAATAAATAATATAAATTTTTATTCGCAGGCTTGGTTCAAAATTCAGAGTATAATATTTTAACATTTCAACTCTCAGGGTCGTGGTCAGGTACTCTTCCTTATATATTTGAATAAAAAGACAAAAAGGACAGTCTCCCCTCAGACCAGAGATGATAATACAAAATAACACTCTAAATTACCATCAACCTGAAAATACATTTTTAAGTATAAAAATTGTTTAAAAAGTCACAGTTATCCAGTTGTGTGTAGCAGTTTGAGGCCGATTGCTCATGTTTTTGAAGTAAAAATAATTGCAACACCTTGGCCACTATTACTCATAAAGTCTAAGACCTTTTTAATTCACTCAATGGAACTTGTAAGGCAGGTCAACACCTGCCATTTGGAAATGTCAGCTCATTAGAAAATCTCTAACTCCTCAAACTTTCTGGTTACACTAAACATCATGGGCTCCTCTGAGCAACTGACAGAGGATGCTAAAAGAATGAATGATCAAAGCAGTGGAATGGATAAAACTTCCTGCTTGAAATCTGAAAGAGATGTCAGTTAAAGGGATTTTGATGAAAACCAAGGAAGCTTTCAGGAAAACTGCATTTCTGCTGTGCTGAGGCAAAACTAAGCCTCAACATGTTACTGCAAGAATGTTTAACTGACGTGTGGATTTGGTGGAGCACATTTCTACTGTGCAGCACGGATGTACACACAGCCATGTACATCAGGGCCATGGGAATTAAACCTGCAACCCTGTCACAAAAGTCCACATCTGCAAAGTGACATCTGGTTAACTCAAAGTGTTTTGGGGAAAAAACAGTCATGTAGACAAACCATCCAACTGTTGAAACATAATTCGCATCATCAAATTCTAGTTGAAAATGTCAAGACGACCACACACAACAAAGCAAACCCTGAAAGCAAACTTCTACTCCAACAACAAGGCAGTGATCTTGAACTGCTTCAACAAACACAAACTAAAGCTTTTAAAATATCTCAGATGTAAAAATGTTGACTGGAAATGCCAACATCAAGAGTAGAAGGACTCTTACCTGCTACAGGAAATGTTTGCAAGCTGAGCATCTGACAACGGTGGGCTTGCTAAGTGCTGACATCATGTGCTGCCAAAACACGAAATGTGCATCATCCTGAGGAACTCTAAACACAACATCGTTCTTTTTTAAATGCTTCCAAGTATTTGTTTGTTCCTGTGGAGCATTTTATGAAGCTGAATCTCCAGCAGAGCAGCAGAGACTGATGATGTTGTGTAGTGTTGTGTATAAGTGAACAATAATGCCCTGCTGGGGTCTTGTTAGGACCCTATTCATAACAACACAATGATGGAGTTTGTGGAAGATTTAAGTGCCTAAATGAAAACAAATAAAGAGAAGAAATAATACATAACCCCACACGCACTGACTGCTACAGAGCGCTGGTTGCTTGTTTATTCAGTTTTTATTGAGGGAGACTTGTGAATGTCGAGAGAAAAGAACCAATAGATTTCTTATATACTATATTAACAGAGTATTGTAAAATTGTGTTTTTGATATGTTTGCAGTGATTCCAGCTGTATTATTCTTTTTTTAGATTAGTTTTCACATCATTTTATATCATTGAGTTAACAATTACATTTTTTATCTTATATGCCTAAAAAGGAATAAAAGCAAAGACAGAGGCTGTTATAATTCATGCATGAAAGGGTTAATATTAAACTTAAACCATGTCCAAATTGCACTAAACTTGGCACTGCCCTTCCCATGACCACTAAGAATACACATGGCAAGTGTGAAGTCAATTAGATGAAAGATTCATGAGATATGACTATTATTATCATCATTATTATTATCATAATTACACAAAGTGAAAAGTTCCAGTGTTTTTTATCTTTGTCCGCACATTTTAACAATACCTGGATAACACTGATGATATTCCCATGATAATCCTGGTCTTTTTATTGGTGATATGAAAGGTTACATACTGCGTTATCTGTGGCTGAGGTCTCACCTCTCTGCTGTTAGTGATGTTTGGTCCTGTACCCAGCACCATGGTTTCCTTCCTGCACTTAAAATGTCATTATCAGCAGAGTGTCTCTGACAGCTCGGCTTCCAGCAGCTGTTAATGTGATTGTTCCAGCCGTGTTACTGCTAATCACATCACAGACATCCCCTAATAACAGCCACCATTGCTTATTACACTAAAGGCTGCTATCAGTGCTATTGTAAACCTATAGCAGGGGAAGACTCATTCACTGAGAGAATTCTGATCTTTGCTAATGCACTTAGTTTTATTGCCCTGTGCAAGATGAGTGATAGGAGCGCCTTAAGAAAGGTGTTAAGAGCATTCAAGTGTTCTTAGATTGTTCTTAGTCTGTGCGGCTTTAAAGGAATTCTACTCTGTTCATCTCATAGGCAAAACTTCTCAAACTTAATTACATACTTTAACTCATGTTTAGCACTTGTCTTGAGGAGGCCGCCCTATATATTGGAGTTATATTGAAATTTGTAACGAAAGACCTGGAGTTGTACATGAGACATAAGATAAGTGACGTTGCTTTGTGCAGTTGGTCTATGAATGCCAAACAACATTTATGTATGTGTCTCTTATGGCTGATCACATATGTCTTTAAAATGAACCAACATAATAAATCAAACCTATATTAGTGATGGTAATACTGTAACTTAACTGATGAATCTCTAATGGAACCTCAACAGTTAGTTAGTTTAGTTTAGTTGTCTCTTGTGTCACTTATACTGTGTGTGGCTTTCTTACAGATGAGGTACATTGATGTTTTAGACACACACTGGTGTCTTTTGAACCTCTAAAACGTGCTTTTATGCCTCTGTGGCTACAATGGAAGCCAGTGCACCACTCAGTGATTGATCTCTGTTGGTATGTGGTGTTCCAGATCATTTCCACATGTTCGACTGCCTTCAAAAATGTCATTGTGACAGCTTATTTATTTGTAAAACAAACTCTAACCTCACCAAGACAACAAAAACAACTCTCTTCTTCAGTTTCATAGAGACCTCTTTCTGTGTATAGCTCCCTGGTCATAACTGCACACATTTTAATCTTTATGTGTTTTGGTGATTAATCCTTCAATCCATTGCATACAGTCCAATTGGGTTTGTGAAAAATGTTTTTAGAAAATGTTCTCTTATAAACTCATTGCAGTATTGTGAATATTTAACATTTTGAAACAGGATTCATTGCATCGTGGCCTAGAAAGGATCTTAAGTGACAACATAATTTCCGTGTCCATTTGTATACATTTACAGACACATATTACAAAGTCAGAATTCTTCCCACTCAGTCTGTGCTTGTTCAAATAAGCATGGGCCGAGACTAATCAGCACTGAAGGGCTTCATGAATAATGAGCAGCTTTTGCTCCCACCTCTGCATGACCCATTTATGACAGTTTTTACCAGCAGCCCTGTAGACTGCTCTAATTCTATCTAAGTAACAACTGTGAAAAAAATAACACAAACCACAAGTATGTAAACTCATAGCTCTGGAGAGTCTAGAGTTTCACCAGCAGAGCCTCACCTTCCTTTTCTAACATTTTGGGAAATACCAATTGCTGAAATGAAAAGATAAAATAGATTTTATGGTCTTGTGTGTGTGTGTGTGTGTGTGTTGGTGTGAGGGGGTAAGCTCACTCATGTCAGCTCACTCTTTTCTCTCACCTCTTCTCCACATGTTAAAATGCTAGTTTGAGGGGTCAAGACTTGGTTTAAGGGATAGAATTAGGTTAAGATAATGATTATCTTATCTTGTCACTATGACTTTAACAACATGCAGTATCTACAAGATATTATAAGGATTATCTTATCAATCACCAGTCAAGTTTTATTTGTATAGCCCATTTTCACAAATCAGAATTTTCCTCAAAGTGCTAACAAGGTGCGACATCCTCTGTCCTTAACCTTCAAGGAAAAACTCCACTCAAAAAAAAACTCTTATCCTATCTAACCTATTGTTGATTTAAAAAAGACAGAAATAATGCAGTTTTAAAAGTCAAAGAATAAACTCTTCATTTTTATTGTTGAAATAAAAGAGACTTTATTTTTCAATGCAGCAGCTTGGTTTCCTGTGCTGCACAATTAGCATAGTATGGACTCGGAGTAAGTTACCAGTAGATGACAATTATAACAACAGGGCTTTGGAGAAAGAAATCAAGGTGGTATTTGCGCCCATTTTCATGACAACGTAGGACAAATTTAACATTTGCAAAGGGGAAGCAATGGGGCCACAGAATATCCTGTAGAAATAACCAACAACCTGGAGAGACACATTTAAGATTACAAGAAATTGAGGTTAGTTATTAATGCGTCAAGTTGTTTTTCAAGCAAAAATAATCCAACTAGAAATAACTACTTTACAAGTGTAAAAAACCGGCAGTGACATAAACAGGCTATTACACCTGCAGACTTTTGCAGGGCAGCATTCTGAATGTGTGTGAGTTTCCTCTTACTCAGGGTCCGTGTTATTATACAGAAAGTTCAATAACTAGCTGGCTCATGTTGTAAAAGTTATATTGCACTGGAGACTTTGTTGTTTTATTCTCTTTCATATCTGAATGTGTTACTTAAATTAATAACATCAGACCAAACACCCTTGTGGCTTATTTGCATTTTTTGCTTTCCTAATTGGATGAAATCTCATTTCAAAGCAGTTTGCTGAAGTTTGACTGACGTGCTCGTCTTGTTTTTGAAATCACTGCTGTCAGCTAGTATTTTTGATCAACTAGACTAAATTCTTTACTTCGTTAACTAAAACTGACTAAAACTAAAAAGGATGAGGTGGACCAAAAATGATGAAGAGAGGTGTCAGATCAGATAATCATCCCAGCGTAGACATTTATAGATTTTCACCAGGTTTATCAGAGTATGATAACTATAAGAGGGGAGAGACTGTGTTCATTTTAAACTGTGACAACACTGTCCCTCTTCTTCACCTCTGCACTAGCTATCTCCCTCTTTCTTTAGTGTCTCTGTCTCTCTCCTCATCTCGTCTCCTCTCTCCTCCTGTTCTCTTCTCATCTCTCCTGACCTGCTCATAAACAGGATGAAATCACAATTTTCCCAACCAAAAGTCATATCTAATTTATAAATTTATTTTATTTGAACCCACCAACAAATGTCCGATTATTCAACTACACTATTAAAGCATTACTCCATCCCATAGGGATCAAGGCTCAATAATCTATATGGGCTGACACACAACGCAGCAACACAACTGGATGCCAGATACAAGCCAAAATTCAATGCAATCAGGTTTCCACTGCTATGTATGACTTACTGCAGTGTAATAAGTGGATTCTGAATTTCAATAACATCTATCTTCCATAACATTATCTAACCTCAGCCCTTCCTCTTTGGGATCTTTCAAATTCTCTCTCCTATTTTACATCCATATCCTTTGGGTCTTGCCTCAATGACTTGGCTTGCCAGTTACCTGCATGGTGACAAGTAACACATTGTCACACAAAATGCACAAGTCTCAAGAGGTGAGAGCTAAATCAGCTGATTGAATGATACACAGAGGACCAGACTTGTATCATATTGGTCAACAGGATGAGATCAGCAGATTAATAGATTTGGGGCTATTCATAAAACATTCAAGGCTAATGAGACCAGGGACGACAAAAACTAACATGGACAATTTGTCTCAGCACTAAGGCTAAATCTATAAATAATTGATATTAACAGGACTGAACATAAAGACTGGAGGCCGGGAAACAGCTAGCCTGTCACAAGTTCACAATTACACCTAACACTTTCAAGTCTCTAACTAACTGACTCTGGTTTGTGATTTTGGTGGCACTTTCTACAAATAAGTGTTTTACTAGTCCCTTATTGAAACCCTTCTGAGATATATCCTTTTCAGCTGATAAGCTATCTTGATACTGATAAAGAAAGTTCTAGTGAATAATGCTATATATCTATCCATCCATTCATTATCTACAGTATACCGCTTATACTTTTGAGAGTCGTGGGGGAAGCTGGAGCCAATCCCAACTGACATTGGGCAAAGGCACCGCAGACAGGTCACTGGTGCAATAGTGCTGTATCATGAAACTAACTGGATAACCAGTTTGTGTTTTGGAATGTTTAAACATAGATACTCATTTAGCAAATTCTGGTCACTTAATGCATCCATGAAGCATCCAATGCTCACCTTGTTTTCTCTCCCTGTGTTTGTACCTGTCACAGGCGTTTGCAGAGAAGTTGCTGGGGAAATTCTCAATAGCTGTTCCGGTGTTTGTGGCTCTGTCCTGCTATGGCTCCATGAATGGCTGCCTCTTTGCCTTGTCAAGGTATAGAAGATTTCTCTTTGCTGGTTTTCGGCTCACAAATGTGTACATTTACAGGAAATAACCAACCCACTTAACCAATAACCAACTCTTTGTTGACACTCTTATATTTAGCTTGTGCAAGCAGCCCTCCAAATCTTTCAACTCAGCCTGTAGTGACTTGTTAGCTGTACCTACAGTATATCAACCTGCAGGTAGCTTTCAAAGAGGTTCCACTGCTGTAACAGTCTTGTCTATATTGTGGCCATATGATGTATTAGTGAGTAGAGACTTTAGTTACCTCTATTCCAGTGATTCTCAACTGGTGGGTCGCGGACCCGTTTTCAGTTGCCTTTTTTAAGAAAAAAATGTTAAGAATTTTTTTATGCAGAGGAGTGCCGTCTATTCACACTCCTTAGTGTGTGAATAGGATCAGTTTTGTTGGTTGTCATAGATTCAGTGAGTGAGTATTTTCAGCTAAAGCTACATAATTTGAGTCTTTTTTTAAACTACTTCTCAGTAGTTGGACTTTTTTATTTCACGTTTGTGCATGAAAGCACTATTGAGTCTGTTAAAAAAGGCTGAAGTTACTGAATTGTTATGTATGTTGTTTTACCTTGTGTCCTTAAGATGCACTTTTTGGTTTTTAATTAAAATGTAGCTAATTGAGTGTAAAAGGGAATTTTTCCCTCTCTAGCATCGCCACCTGCTGGTCGTTTTGGTTTATCATTAAACTAGTTTTTTTGTGTTGGCCTACTGTGATATTCTGTACTATCTCAGGTTCAAACTGCACCATCTTTTCATTAAATACATTTGAGAAGTTGAACATTTTCCTCGATTTGGGTCGCGGCTTGTCATTAAGGGGTGATGGTGGGTCCCGAAGCCAGACCAGTTGAGAACCACTGCTCTATTCTCGATATACTGGCAACTTCCATTATCATGTTATCGTTAGCTGACATCAGGTTAGCATCAGTCACCGGTTTCTGAGGCTCCTCTGCAGCCATATTAGGCTTCATGGTTTGGTAGATCCGATAAATATTCACAGACAGATTTAACTTGTCGTTCTCCATACCGGCACCCTGGATTTCTTACCTATTCTCATTTCTGTGTGTCTGGATGATTGAAGCCACGTTAAAGTAGCTCAAGTTTTGGCTCACTAGCAGAACATGATTGACCACGTTGTTAACCAAAGTAGCCTGTAGCTCATTACAGACTTGCACTCTAAGGTCATAGTCCTGATCCTTCATGTGCTCATCTTCCTAGTACTCAGTCAGTGGTGTGAGCGTGGATTGAGTAGCATACTGAGTGGTACAGATTTCAATGTGAACACAGGAGATTATATCAATGAAGAGTAGATAAGTAGAATTGTAGCGTTTAGCAAAATCCAATTTAATTAGAACTGCAAAATGACCGATAAAGGAGAAGACTTTACAACTGTATGTGATGTACTCAGTACTTTTAGTTACAGTCAGTTCAATATTAACTCCTGTAATTGCTGGTTCAAATTTCTGTATTTGTGCTCACCAGAATGTTCTATGTGGCATCACGTGAAGGACAACTCCCCGAGGTTTTGTCAATGATCCACGTCCGCAGACACACTCCCCTGACTGCTGTTCTTATAATGGTTAGTTTACTGCAACCACGACAACAATGTACAGAATTAATAACTGCTCATTAGACAACACTGACAAAATGAAATATCCCTAATACTATCATGTGTGCAGTACCCTATGACCATGCTCCAGCTGTTTGTGGGGGACATCTACAGCCTGCTGAACTTCATGAGCTTCCTGCGGTGGCTATTCATTGGTGTGGTGGTGCTGGGTTTAATCTACCTCAGGTATACGAAACCTGACCTCCCCCGCCCCTTTAAGGTCAGTTTCCTCACATCTGTACTTAATCCTATGCAACAATATAAATTATAACAGGGCTCACTCATTGTCACTGTTTTCACCTTGGTCTTATACCTGTTAAACCTGTGATTTTGCTCAGAAAATGTGATTATAAATAAATGTGAATTGCATCCTTCACCACAAACTCAAATACTCTTTAAACAGGCAAATGTATCTGTGTACCAATGTAAGAAAGTATTCACACCTCGTCACTTCTGAACTTTTTGCTGTTGTAGATTTACAAAAGTTTTCAAACCCGTAATTTAGTATGTTGTAGAAGTCAGTTTGGGAGCAGTTTCAGCTCTGTGTCTTCTTGGGTAAGTCTCTACCAGCTTTGGACAGATGAAAGGACTGAGATTTGCCCTGAAGCTGCCCCAGTGTTGTCTTGGCTGTATGCTTTGAAACATTGTCCCTCCAGTTTCAGGTTTAATCTCCTCTGCAGCAGGATTTCTTCAAGGACCTCTTAGTATTAGTATTTGGTTGCATCATCCTTACCTCAGTCCTGACCATTCTCCCTGTCCCTACTGCTTAGAAGCCTCGATAGCATGATGTGGCCACAATGCTTCACTGTAGGGATGGTATTAACCTGGTGATGAGCAGTATATGAATGAAGTCATGGCTGAGAAGGCAGAATAAGCTTTCGCAGAGCGAGCTGGAGGTGAGTTGGAAATGTATTGTTGCTTTTAGTTGCAGCTATACAAGTACGCAACATCCGGTTGGTAGCGCTTCCCAGTAAGTTCCCTCTCACTGGCTATAGCGGGTTAACTCAGTATGCTGCCGGAGCCAAATAAATCAAAGCGTAAATACCAAACATGTTTGATATTCCAACACAATTGGCAGCATTAACATTATTTTATAAACCCCATTTGGACAGATAATCGGGAAGGCCCCTGCTATAGTCAGAAGAGGCAAATTGGGTATAAAATTGGCCCGGTTGTCCTTAGGTGTGAGCCAGCCCTTATACTCAAAGTGGCATCTGTTAAGGCCCTTTACCAGAAAGACATGAGTGACGGAGTGCTACTGAGATGCTGGCCCTTCCACAAGTTCTCTCATTCCTTCAGGATGTCTGAAGCTATGTTAACGTGACTGTGGGTCCTGGGTCACCTCCCTGACAAAACGCCCTCCTTGATGGGTTCTCAGTTTGATTGGTTGATCGCCAGCTCTTGAAACTCTAGTCCTGCTGGTTCCAAATGTCTTCCATTTCACAAGTGAAAATGGGGTTTGAATACTTTCTGAAATTACCTTATATACAGTGTATGAGTCGTAACAGAAATCTCTCCTGACTTGTCCATAGGTCCCGATCTTCATTCCAGTGGTATTCTGCCTTGCATGTTTCTTCATGGTCTTTCTGTCTCTGTACTCGGACCCAGTAAACACAGGGATTGGATTTGCCATTTCCCTCACTGGCATCCCAGCATACTACATCTTCATCTACTTCAATCAGAGACCAAAGTGGCTTCAGAGGGCTTTAGGTAATCTAAAGGATAGCTGACCGCTACTAATATAGTGGCTCTTCATATTCATCCGCACATATGAAAGATGATCAAGATTGGGTTGTCCACTGACAGAAAAAATACTTTACTCAACTGTTCTAACAATGAAGTAACTCAATCAAAAAGACCGATTAAATATTAATGGAGACATTTTTTGTCATACAAGTTTATCTGGAACCATCAGCGACATGTGACACAGAATCAAATACATTTTTATTGTGTACTGCATACAGTGCATATGAGTGACACTTATTGTTGGAATTAGTCACAACTTGGAAAGCCTCACAGGAGTTTGCACAAATACTATCTGTGTGGAATATTTGTCATTTGCAGAACTTTGCAAATCCCCTTGACATGCCTGACGTTCCCATTGTAAAAGGTTGGGGGGTCTACCCACATTAGCCAAAAGCTAAATTTAACTTCCAAATTACACAACATTTTTTTATTCATATAAAAGCACATTTGTAGAAACCCTATTATTGTCACCTTCCATATGTTCCAAATTGTCAAATGGATGATCAAAAGGTGGTGGCAAATTACTTTTGTATTATATGTAGGCTGTGTATATATATATATATATATATATATATACATACACAAGTCTAGAAATGACGTTATAATGTTCTTTTCTCTTTCCTCAGATTCCTTCAACAGAAGCTTGCAGATCATCCTGGAGGTTGCCCCTGCTGAGCAATAACACCACTCAAAACACTATACCCTACTTCCAAATGATAATTAGCCTATATACTGAAGTTTGTAAAAGCAAAACTGGTGTCATCTCAACAGACTTCTGTAGGATTGAAAGTGAATTATGTCACTGCTGGATGTGATTTTAAATGTAATCCATTTTTTGGAAGAATAAAGACTTAGGAAAAAAAAAGTTAAAATATATACTACTGTTAATGTCGATCATACATCTTTAACATTGTGATTATTCTCACCAGGGGAATGAACATCTCATCATCATATTCTTCTTAATAAAAAACACTAACTGTGTATCGACACAGCAAATCACTGCACATGATACAAACACTGTCTGAACTAATGGGGTTTTATAAACTCTACGGATTCTTTGTAGAAATGTATGTTCCATTTTATCACTTGAAGTTTCCTTGAAGCACCCACACCCACAGATGTGTTTTATGTAGTATAGTTCACTCTAGGTGGGTCAAATACCTAACACTGTGAAATAAAGATCATGTTTTCAATAACTGAGCCAGAAGCATTTCTCTGCAATAACAGGCTTAGCTATGGACCTAAGTTCTTCATTTAACTCTTTAATTTAAACATTAACATATGGTCACCTGCTTTTTGGTGACCATGACTCAGTTGACCCCCTCCTCTGTTCTATTTAAGCCACTTTGCAACCCCAGCACTTACTTTTCATACTGAAGCTGACCTAATAAATGTGTTGTGACCATGTGTTGTCATTGATGCCTGCTATGTTCTGTGCCAGGGTCTTTTAGCTGCTGCTAAAGCACCAAATATAACTTATTGCAATTATTGAAATCAAATAAATACAAACTTATCACTTAACACATGGGAGATAAGGTGTTTTTGTACATGTTCACAGATTTTCAAAGAAATGATTCACTGATCTTGGTGTAAGATATGAGACCTATTTAGGGGACTGGAATCTCTGAGTGGAATTGGTGCAATTTGGTGCAGCTCCGAAGTTTTTAGATCTAGTAGAATTTAATGTAGTTTCTTAGGGGGAATCATGACTAGTAGAATTAAATTGTAAATATTGAAACCGGAATTATAGTCAGTATTAAATTGGATTTGTCCGTATAAGGAGCATTGTACAAGAAGACAAGTAAGTATTTTTTCGGATAAACATTGACTATTTATCTGATTTAAATGATAATCGACAGATTATTTGATTATCAAAATAGTTGTAAATTGCAGCATTACTTTTTATGTGAATGACTGGCAGTGACAATTTCTTAAGATTTTAATTTTGAATCTTCACACATTATCACTCTCAACATGATGTTTATCTGCCAACTGTCATAATCAACTAACCCACAGTGGAATGGACATAAGGTCGCATTTACAAAACACCCTTAATAGCTCAGAACTGAGTTAAATCGAAGAAACTCCTCAAAATAAAGGGGCATGTCTGTCCCAACTCTCCAAGAGACTCCAGAGAGTAATTCAAACATCCTTTTACTGTTGAAAGGGTCTGAACAGTCTGACAGTGTGAGTCACTAAGAAGCAACCAAGTCCAGCCGTGTGAATTGGATTCAGAACCAAACCAGTTTGCACATTCATATCCTCTTCAGTTTCTGTGCTTCTTAATCTGCAAAGTGAATCCAGTGAAATAAATACATAAGTTTCATAAAAGCACCATCTATCTTGGAGAATCTGCAGTTAGTCATCATTTTGTGTGGATTTTCACAATATATATAGTCCTTGAATCCAATCTGCCCTCCTTCCCCCCTGGGCAGGTCATCTGTCTGTGTAACTGCTGCCCAGTGGCACAGCTCTGTGTCCTGTGAAGTGAGGGCTTTTACTGCTGAGGAGAGGATGGAGACAAAACACTTTAGTGTGGAACCATAAAAAAGCCAGCTTACACTCAATGACCATTAAATGGGAAATGGTCTATATTTAGATAGTGCTTTTCTTGTCTTGATGACCACTCAAGGTGCTTTAACACACACATCCATACAATGCACCTATGGACAGCACTTTCTTCTATGAGGGGCCATTTGGGGGTTCAGCATCTTGCCCAAGGACACTTCGGCATGCAGATGGGAAAGCCTGGGATCAAACTGCCAACCTTCTGGTTAGAGGACGACCGCTCTACCCCTCAGCCACAGCTGCACATAAGCTAGCTTTGCCTGTAGTGCAGGCATATGGATCTTCACCACTCTGCTGATGGCTTATAGGCTGCAACTGCTCAGGAATTACTTGAGCATCAAACAGTTCAAATGAGCTTTTAAGGAGCATTCCACAATATTTTCATTTCATTAAATATCGGTCATTTCCAGAATTTGTTTTGAATTTGAATGGCACTCAATCGAGCACAGACCTCCGCCATCACCGAATAATCCTCCACATTAACGTCTAGTTCTTATCTTAGAAATACAAATACACATAAGTGGTCTGATGACCTAAACAACTTCTTTGTCATAAATTATAGTTAAAGAGTAGAGACTGTAGAATGTTTATCATTCTGATGATGCTCCATATGCAAATCAAGCATTTCTTCCAACTGCTCCTTCACAGAGTATTAAACAGGTAAAACACAAGTTGACCTTTATTATTATGGTCACAAGAAATCCAATGTATTTGTCAGTGAGCTTAGCACTAACATTGTAATGCATTTCCCTTTATCGATCATGATAACATCATGAAAACAACACAACCATGTCCAGTTGACCTGTTTTCAGCACTTGGATATACCATGACCTCGATGACTGAGAATCTCCACATACCAGTAACCACAGGTGTTTCCAGTTCCAGCCCTTTTCACTGTGCAATACTGTCTTTGAAGTTACATCCTCAGAGACGCCTAAGAGATCAGTAGAAGTCAAGGTAATGCAGAACTGCATATGGGAAAATAAAATATTAACTTAAATGTTTGTATTACTTGAAAGAAGTTTTTTTTTCAACTGGACTTTTACCTATCACAGAATCGTGTGTCTATCCATTAGTTTTATGTGTAACAACATATTTCTAGTTGACCAGTATACTAATGATGGTCCATATCTGAGAGTTTTTGTATTTTTCCAAAACCAACAATCCAACATTAATCTTTAGTTCATTGTTGTGATTGTTGACGCAGCTCTGGGCTCTAACTTCTCTCCAGCTCTTGTTTTTTCATTTGTGTCATACTGTATGTATTCATGCAACCAGGTACAATACTTGGAGAGAATGTCTGGACACGTTTGTCATTCTCCTCATTTTCAAACAATATTCCCTTTCTGACCATCTCCATGACAGCCAGCTTTTCACCACACATTTGAATGTAACCGTTAATACCAGGTATATGCTTCTGATTTCCAATGAGGTTGGACAACACATCACACAATTTCTTAGGTTTTTTTCCCCTACACCAGTGGAGATTGTTCATGACTCATAAAAGAGTGAATGGATAGGCATATGAATGACCTTTCTATTCTGAGGTATTGTTTTTTATCCATTCTATGTGTAACCTGCATTCTGTGGACAAGCAGCCGATTTGGATCTCACAACTTCAGGCGTGACAGGAGGCAAAGGTCAGTGTTGAAAATTGATGAATAGACACGAGCCAGATTATGTGTCACTACTAATGTAAGCCTTTTCCTTAGTGCTGTGCAAAACCTATAGACACCAGCCGGGATATTTTTAAATGAATGTCTTAAAATATCCTTTAATTAGGTTCTGGCCCATCATCTACCGGGTAAGACAACAATGACTTACTTACAAACTTACTTGCTGACCCTTAATTAAATAATTGCAGTTAAAAAAAGACATCCCTTGGTGGATAAGCGATTAAGAACATGTAACACTTCATCACACTTCATTCCCACATCTGAGCTTCTCATTAAAACCAGGGCTATAGAGGTTCACATGTTGGCTGCTTTAGATAAAAACCTGAAGAAACAAGAAGTTATATCCTGAGGAAGCTAATTAACACTCTGAAGAAGTATGTTCCTTGTGCCAACACGTTTTAATATAAGGTCTTACTCACGTGTCCATTCACATATGCGTGTGGGTGTGTGCATGCAAGATGAAACAGTCTTACCACATTGTGTCTTTTGGAAGGAATGTTGTTGCAGCTGTTTAAAAGCTACACACACGCACACATACGCACATACACTGATACGGAGAGGGTGGAGTTGGCACAATAATAAAGGCCATGGTTGAGAGACAGACAAAGACAGACAGAGAGCGAGAGAGAGAGAGAGAGAGAGAGAGAGAGAGAGAGAGAGAGAGAGAGCTTGCTTGCATTTTGAGGAGCCATCTGAGAAAACACACCAACCTGCATTCACAGTGAAAGTTGGCCAAGCATGTGCTATGACTGAGGTGTCCAACTGAGACACAACACAAACAGCTGATAGTGTGTTTATCACATTTCATACAAATTTAGTCGAGCTTCAAAACTATCATTCCGCTTTCTACTTTGAGCCTATTTCATTTTTTTTCTCAGTTACTGGTAGATACAAAAAAAGAACTCAGGTGGATTAGAAATCAGACAGAAGATGTAAAGAAAGGTGAATGGTAAAGTTATTACCCAAACTATCTGATGTAAACATTTATTAGAGTTTACAGACTTCCTGCTCCAGCTTGAACCTACTCAATCTGCTCAGTGTTCAAGTCCTCCAAACAAAGACACAAGGATGCTGTCATACATAAAGACCTGCATCACATGTTTATGGCTATGGAGGGAACTGTCCTGGATATTGATTTGTGTTTGAATGTGTGTCAGTCTGTGGATTTAAGGTCCCTGTGCGCTGAATTAAAAATGAGAGCATTGTTGTTGGACGCAAAGTAAGTAACGCCCTTGAGTGCAGGATGAGTCATCCAACAGTTAAAAGTATTTCACAGGGAGAGAAAAGAGTGAGATGTAAAATAATGTGATGTTGGTTTTATTACAATTGATAAATGAACAGTTAACACTAGGACACAGGATTGAACCTACAAACATGTAATTTTCATTTCATGAGTCTCAAACCTTTTTGTTTTGGTTGAAACAATCTCTCATGTGCCACAGGACATCTTCATGAATGTTTTACATTTTAAATGAATGAATAATTCAGTTGTTTTTATTAATTGACAAAATGAATCTAAAATCTACTGAGAATTAGCCAAGAAGCAGCAGCACAACAGCATGCTGAACATTGTCAGGATGTGATGTTATTTTCAGTTTGGTATCAGAAGAAATGAACAGGTTGAATATGAGCAGTCAAGCATTGAAAGCTTCCTCTAAGGGAATATCACTGCAGTATACGACACTTGAGCTTCTGCTCTCAAGCTGAACTCAACAACAGAGTGAATGTGCTCAGTGATCTGCTGCTCTGTAGTGCAGAACAGAAGTAGCTGTGCTATGTGAGACCTGGAATGGGGAGAAAATTCAGTCTTGTCTAATTTGTTCATTCTTTTACATCTTACTTTGTATACCCAATTTATGATTTTAAAAACATTTTTTTTTAAAAATAAATGTGACATTGTGCTTACAATATTCTTCCATTTTCATTAGAAATGTGTTAATCAGCAGATTGATTACTTTCTTGTTTAACCACTCATCTGTGATTTAGGAGTGACAGCAAGAAAAGGAAATATGCCCCATGCTTACACTGTCTTTGTTACAAAAGGAACTGATATTAATTTCAAAACTAATCTTAATGTAAGAATATTTTCAAAAGAAAATCTTTGATTGATTTGAAATACATGTCTTTAAAATCTAATTCTTTGGGTTCACTGGAGTTCTCCAATACGTCATTTTGGTAACAATACTGAATTAAAATGTAAAACAATTTCTTCAACCAAACTGAAGAAGAGTTTGGGGACAGCCGCAATGATTTTAACCAACTGTTTATTATAAGAGACAAAATGAAACCTTACACGAAAAAATTATAAGCTAACAAGTTTTCACTGATGTGGTGCCAGTAAGCATCTGCAGTTGGCCATTTTGAAGCATCTTTTATTCAACATCTGAACGTATTGTTGTGAGATTGTGTGGTGACGTCGCAGAGACAAAGGAGACACAGATGGAGGCTTCATTCCCTGGTCTGCTGTCAGACCATTTAAAGGGTCCATTTCTTTATCTCAATCTAGATGAACATATGTCAACGTTATACAAGCATGTCATTTGTATTTGTAGATCATGCAATACACTAGAGTCACCAGTTTGTGTTTAATTTCACACAATCGCCCTACTGCAAACTAAATTCTAAACTACTTCAGCATTACTTCATTTTCCTGAATACATTTTTTGATATTAGACTTTTATATTTGGTAGATGGATTACTGTGTTTTTGTTCCCCTCTATGTGAGACCCCATTAACAAAGATGGGAGGACAATATCATTCCCATGCTCAAATCAGATGACACTTCCTGCTAAATGTGTTGAAATGTACTGTGCTCTTTGATGATGGTGTAGAATGAGACCTATGGAGATGGCTTGAATTCCACAGAGGAAACAGCTTGTAGTGACCATGGTTACAGTGGTCATCCACTTCAATGGATCAAAAAACTCAGCTAATTTATTTTATATATGACAACATATGGTAACAGAATTGAAACTTGTGAGTAATGTAAGTCTTTATCAGCCATTTTGGCTGCAAAGTTTTCTTCAGCTTTGTCAGATGACAAATTGTTTTAAAAGAGGTGACATTAGTCCACATTTAACAATCTTCCAGAGACAACAATTCTGAAGTAACTATATTAAAATTGAGATGATACAAGTTTTTTCCAGTCTACAATCTTGTATATTATATATTTCACTACCTCTATGTTGTTAACATACCTGCTCTCCCTATAGCAGTCTGAAACAGTCTGAGATCTGCAGAACTCACCTGGTTGTTTTTGCTCTGGTTTGTATTCAGACACAGTCAGGCTGGATTTATTAAAAGAATATATTTGATCACTTAACTTCCACATTTATTTTCCTGTCTCTCAGCATGGAACAACTATTACATCACTGATCCTGCAGCAACATCCACACCTCAGTAACTCCAGCTGATATGCATCAGTGATCTGAGGAGCACAAGCAGGCAGGACGTCATTGTTGCTAACAAAAAAGTAACATTTCTCTGGATGACGTCCTGCAGGTGCTGTGGACAAGCTTTTCTAACTGTACTGGGTGTGTAACTCATTCTATCCAGCACCACTTGGCTGCGTCTTCACCTTCTCTATGACCTGTCATAGAGAAGGTGAAGAACTGAGCACAGAACTGGAGACGATTTCCCTGATTAAAGCAAAAATATTCTGTTTAGATAGATTGTGCTCACAGAGATGAGAAACCTTATTTTCATGGGGTACAATGCTTAATGGGCAAAACATGAAAATTATGTACAGGAAGACATATTATACTTTAATTAATTTGCATACAGTTAATTCTATACACCATCCTCAGCAAACACAGCTGTGTCTCAATTCAGCGGTACCACAGTACAGGATAACTATCTAAAATTCTCTGCTCTAGAGTTAAGTAAAGACTGTGACCTGCTGAAGAGAGTTTAAATGGACACCTGTAAAAGGTAGAGAGGGGTCGTACTGCGTTTGTTCTGACACATGCAGGAGGTTTAACACATGCTGGATTCATTCTTATGTTCTAGGGTGATTCTCCTCCTCTGCTTTTCTGTTTTCTTGTCTTTTTGCCTCCATTTTCAGGACTGCCTGGCCTTTCATTGTATTATGAAAGGCCCACTCACACACTCACACAAACACAAAGACACACAAACACAAAACACACACACACACAAATGCAGACACACACGCACACACACAGACACACACACAGACACACACCTCCTATCTTCCTGAAATAACCCTGGACAGCCACATGGAGGTGCTGCAGTGCTTCGTAACATGCTGGACATTTCCTATATATTTGCCTGCTTTAATTGCACTGAACGGTACGAAGCAATGAGAAACACCTAAAGTAAAACATGAAGACAGCATGAAGGTATTGTACCACTAGAATTTAATTGAGGCATGATTTTTGATTTGTTTGTCACAACAAAGGAGGAAGATGGAAAAATGTGTATCACAATAAACTGACATCCTTTCATTGAATGCTCACCTACATGTACACTCTAATTAGCATTATAATGAAAAAAACACATCAAATAATGACCTGCAGTGGTTTAGAGCTGTGTTTCAGTCTGTCAATGAGGCAAGAAGCTTTTCTCCACTAGACAATGGGAAACAGTTTCAGTGGTGCAGGATGAAATGACAGAAATGGGTCTCATGCTTCTAGCAAACAAGGTTACATAATGTTTGAAAGATGGGTTCTTTTCAAGTCAAGGATGAAAACAGAAAGACGGTGGCAGAAAGGCTGAATGAGATATTTATGTGTCATTAATGCCTTTTTCTTCAGGTTCTCCTTATTCTCCTCGTATCACTCTCCAACAGCAACATTTCATCCAAGTCCTGATTGCTGTCAGTTGTCTTTTTAATGATAAAGATAGAGTACCAACAAAATCAGTACTAACTCTGTTATATTGATACAAGTTTTGGAGTGTGTGGTGCCTTTTGTTACTTCTGGTTGCATTGTAAAACTCCAAAACTAAAGAATGATTCCCTCCTCCATTTGGCAGAACAGGTGTGTTGGAGAGAGACGAGTAGATCAAAAACTTTTTACCCATGCAATATAAAACTAAAATAAAAACAAACGTTGTTTCCCAAGCTGGGCTCATTACGAGTGTTGATTTGGTAAAACAAACTATAACTTCTTCTCTGCCTTTATGTTTTGGAATGGGGAAACACAATTGTAAATCAAATTCATCAATCAAATTATATTTGTATAGCCCATATTCACAAATCACAATTTGCCTCATAGGGCTTTAACAAGGTGTGACATCCTCTGTCCTTAATATGAAATATCGATAAGTGATGGGGGTTCTCTGGTCCTCCCCCAGAAAACTGCAGATCTTACACAGATAATCACAGTGTAATTTTGTCTTTATCTGCTGCCTCTTCACATTTAGGAAGGAAAGACCAAGTAATGAAGTGTGGTGTTTACATCGAAAAAACAGACTGAACTAAAAGATCAAGAGCCTGGCTGGTTTCAAGAAGGAAGTGAGCTGATTCTATTTCCTGAGGACGCTTCAACGTGTTGGAGATGTTCTATCAGTCTGTTGTGGCCACTGCACTGTTCTATGCTGTGGTCTGCTGGGGAAGCAGCACTGGAGCCAGTGGTGCAGAGGAGGACACTGAACGAACTGTTTATCATGGATCACCCTCACCACCCTTTCTAATACATACTGAAGCACCCTTTCCAAAAGTGGCGATCAGCAACTATCATCACATTACTGTCATTGCCTGCCTACAGCTCGTCCATGTTAACAGCCACACTCACACCCACATCATCATCACCATCTGTCAGAACTTCCTTCACCGTAATATCCACACCCACCGCTAACACCCACAATCCAATCATAACTATGCAACAACACACAGTCTGAATCCAACCCCTTAAAACTAGTCAGTCATTACAGCATATAACTGGATGTGTCAGGGCGAACTGTGCAAAAGAAGAAGCATAGTCCTAAAGTGAAGCCACCAACCTGTTCACGTCTCTAATAAATTTTCCCCACTCAGCAACACACCCGCTAAGGAACAAACTCTGGTTATTGGCGACTCTATTCTGAGAAACGTGAAGTTAGCGACACCAGCGACCACAGTTAAATGTTTTTCTGGGGCCAGAGCGGGCGACATAGAGTCATATTTAAAACTGCTGGCTAAGGGTAAGCGTAAGTACAATAAGATTATTATTCACGTCGGCAGTAATGGCCACAGACTCAGCAGTCGGAGGTCACAAAAATCCATATTGATTCAATGTGTACACATGTACACATCCGGTCTCTCAATCCAAAATCTCTACTTATTAATGATCTGATTACTGATCATCAGATCGATTTGCTATGTCTAACCGAAACCTGACTGCAAAATGGTGAATATGTACGTTTAAATGAATCAACGCCCCCCCCACCACCCATATTAATACTTATAGTCCTTGAAGCACAGGCAGAGGTGGAGGGGTTGCAGCAATCTCTAAATCTGATTTATCTATCAACCTTTGACCTAAAGGAAGTTATAACTTATTTGAAAATCTCATCATCAGCCTTGCGCATCTAAGCCTGAAATCAAATAAACCATTTCATCTAGTTATCATATATCGTCCGCCTGCACCTTACTCTGAATTTGTATCTGACTTCTCTGAATTTCTATCTGAGCTAGTTCTTAGGACAGATTAAGTCATTATAGTCTGTGATTTCAACATTCATGTAGATGTTGCCAACCTTAGTCTTAGTTCAGCATTGAACTCATTAATAGACTCGATTGGTTTTACTCAACATGTGAATAAACCCACTCACTGTTTAAATCACACTCTTGATCTTGTTCTGACATATGGCATAGACATTGGAAATAATAATTAATTAATTAATTAATAATAATATTTCCCCAAAACCCTCTTCTGTCTGACCATTTTTTAATTACATTTTAATTTACAATTATTGACTACACTGACTCTGGACAGAAATTCTATTATAGACGGTGTTTATCTGATAAAACTGTGAACAAATTTAAAGAACTGACTCCTCTGATATTAACCTCACAGCCATGTGTCAGCACAATACAGGAAAGTTATCAAAACTTCACTCCCATACTAGTTGATAACTATGTTAAATGTACAGCAGCCTCATTAAAAACAACCCTTGACGCTGTCGCCCCGCTGAAAAAGAAGAAAGTAAATCAGAGGAGATTAGCCCCATGGTATAATTCTCAAACACGTGTTATAAGCAGACATCACGGAAGCTGGGGAGAAAGTGGCGTTCCACCAGCCAAGATGATTTTCACCTACCCTGGAAAGATAAATGATAAATAACAACAAAGAAATGATAATAGAACCTTCTATTATAGCTCTACTGATACATCTATTCCTCTAACTCTGAGGAGCAATAATTTCATGAACATCTTCACAAATAAATTATAACCATCAGGGAAAAAAATCCACCACCTCCTCCCCATCAATAGCACAGATAAATTGTTGAGTCAAGAAAACATAGAATCACCTGTTGCACCAGATTTATATTTGAACCACTTTTCTTCGATTGATCTTTCTGAATTTAGTTTCATCATCTAAACCATCAACTTGTCTATTAAACTCTTTTTTAAAGGAAGTTTCTCTCCTAATGGACTGTTCCATATTAAATCAGATTAATATGTCTTTGTTAGACAGCTACGTACCATAAGCTTTTACGGTAGCGATAATTAAACCTCTGCTTAAAAAGCCCACTCTTGATCCAGAGGTTTTAGCTAATTATGGGCCCATATTAAACCTGCCCTTCATTTCAAAAATCCTTAAAAAAGCTGTTGCTAACCAGCTATGTGATAACTTAGATAGTAATGGTTTGTTGCAAAACTTTCAGTCAGGATTTAGAATCCATCACAGCACAGAAACAGCACAGTTAAAAGTTACTAAGTTACGTTTTCATGGCATCAGATAATGGACCTTTCTCTATACTGGTCCTTTTGGGTTTTAGTGGCGCAGTTGACACTATAGATCAACAGATATTTGTTACAGAGACTGGAACAACATGTAGGGAAGAAAGACTGGTTTAAATCATATTAATCAGATCGATTTCAATTTGTTACTGTTAACAATGACTCCTCCATGCACACACAAGTTAGTAATGGAGTACCACAGGGTTCTGTCCTTGGACCGATACTCTTCACCTTATATATGCTCCCTTTAGGCAACATCATCAGAAAGCACCACATACCCTTCCATTGTTACGCAGATGGCACCCAGCTCTACATTTCTATGAAGCCTGATCACTTAGTTCAACTTCAGGAATGTCTCAAGAACATCAAGGCCTGGATGACCCAGAACCTTTAACTTCTATAATCAGACAAAACTGAGGTCATTGTAATTGGCCCTAAACATCTCAGAGAAACACTGTCTGACCAGATAGTCACCTTGGATGGTGTTAGTTTGGCCCCCAGCTCCACTGTGAGGAACCTTGGAGTTATGTTTGACCAGGACATGTCATTTGACCCACATATAAAACAAGTCTCTCTATATGTTACCTGATTAAGACATTGCCATATATGTTTGGATTTCTTAATATTTAAAAAAATTTGATTTCAAAATTACAGCCCGTTTCATCAGAATTCTCAAGAATCAGTGGTCATTGGTACTGACCTTAAGAAATAACTTTCATTTAATCAATGTAATTTGGTAGAATGGTGGCATTTATCTGTTCTCTCGCTGTAATGTTAATCAACCCCCATTACCTATTACAAAGCGAGAGTAGGCGTAGCCCACACAAACACTACAATGAAATGAAATTCCCATCGATTATGACATGCCTTTCTAATTATCATGCCTTTTATGTTTATTTTATTTGATGTATAGAGACACCTGAGTGTGTTATTGGAGGGCCAGAGACCCACAATTAAAAATGCAGTACCACGTAAATGCATCACTGCCCCTTCTGCGTGCACTGGTTGACCACCACATAACAAACGTTTGGCCCCGACCACATTGAGCTCTGCCCCGAATTGCACTCTGCAGTGAGAGGCTTCTCACTTAACACGCTCTGGAGCAGGTTAGCCGTTTATAAGTTATCATGGTGATTTGGGCTCAAGAAGCACCTCCAGCTGTACTTCCCTGGATATGAGGGCAGCAGAGACACATGGAGAAGAGGCTGAAGAGGAGACAGAGCTGAGCTGAGCCACGTTACCTGAAAGGTTATGTGTCGGACAATTTATGTTGATTAATGACTTTAATTTTTTTATTCTGTTTTTTTACGTCTGAAGAAGCGGTCCCATTTACTTCAATTGTATTGGATTTGGCTGCCACGCTGTTTACCCCTGAGACTCCAGAGGTGTTTTGTACACTTAAACACTTCACCCGACCCTCCATCGGCATAGTGGTGAGTGAATAATGAGTGAATTTAATATTTTCGCTCAACTATCCCTTTAAGAACATTTTAAGTGAATAAGGCCCATTGCCCTTGTGTTCTTCAAGTTCAGGAGCCTCATTTATATTTTTCATTGTTTTAAAATAAACCTTTGCATTGCTGTAGTTTTATATTTTATATTTACATTTGTATTAGATTTGGAGATATTTAAGAAACTCTTTAGTGACAAATTATTTGCAGTTTTGGAGTAGCTATACACTATTATAGTAACTGATTACTGGACAATAACTTCATTATTGTGTTTTTACTGTATGTAATGAACTGAGGTCTTTGTCCAATAATTGTTTAATTAACTGGATAACTTGGATGGCTGCATCATTACTGGATCTCATAATGCTAACACAGAACAAGTGAAGAATTAGCAGGCTCTTTATTCAGTCTTTGCAATTACTCAGTCCAGTCTGCATAAGCAGAAAGAATGAAATAGCTAACCTGGTGCAAAGAGTGAGGTATTCATTGGCAAAGGGAGCCTGAGGGTGAGGTCAAAGGTCACCACTAACAGACAGTTAGTTAAGAGGCATCGAAGAGGTCAAACCTATAAGGAATTCTTGTTTTCATGAATGTGTGCATGTGTGTTTGACTTTGCTACACTGAGGCTGTGACTCAACTTAAGTCAGTGGGAGGATGGGGCTGATTCCTCAAGCAAAGGGTTGCCCCCTTTAACAGGAAGTAGCAGAACCCCACAAGAAGGTAGGGTCTACCCACAGGGTTACTCATGGCCAAAATATGATGTGAAAAGCCTGGCTCTGTGTATGTTGTTATCTCCGAAGTAGAGGTGGATGAATGAAAGCTTGTTCTGAAGAACTCTGCAAGCTTTATGCTTCTGTATGTACATGTGTAGGAAAGGGGGTCTGAGGCTGCACTGAACACAAGCACACACAACTGAAGCAGTGCTATGATTGTGTTTGTATATGGGACTCAGTTCTAGTAGCGAGACTGGCTGATGAGACAAAGCCTTTAATGGAAACTGACCACAGCAAGAGAGATTGACATTATTAGTCCTAAGCACAAAAAAATAAAACAGGGGATGTACAAAGCACGAGACAAGATATAGCAGTATCTCCTGGACGACCCAGGCTGGTCTGCATGTGGATGGAAGTCCTTAATGAGGGTCTGATACAGAGAGGCTCTGCAGGGGACCTAAGACCTCTCCTCTACTCGGCACCCTTCCTAATCAGCCAGGTATTGTAAGTGAAGTGGCAGTGACACACCAGGACACGGGTTGATGGAACAATAACCTCCCTTTCTTGCTCTGCAAACAGCAGCGGTTAGTAACAATACAGACACAGAAACAGGGACAGACCAGCAGTAACAGCGGGAAGCAAGTTTTGCACATTCAGTCTGTAGCAATTGCTGGTTCCACAGAGAGAAACAAGGGAGACTAAGGTACGGTGGCCCTGAGAGCTCAACACACTGCAACCTAAGAAAACACATGCAAGTGGACAAAACACAAGCAACTGGTCATCGTCCTGGACTACAACCGCAACAAAGGTGGCGTGGACAACCTAGACAAGGTGATCGGAACATACAGCTGCAGGAGGATGACCGCGCGCTGGCCCCTGGTCGTCTTTCACAACATTCTCGACGTCTCTTCCTACAACGCCTTCGTGATATGGAGAGAGATCAACCCAGACTGGATGCCGGGCAAGCGGAACAAGCGGAGGGTGTTCCTAGAGCAGCTGGGAAAGGCTCTCGTGACTCCGCTCATCGCATGAAGGAGCGCATCCCCGCACGGCAGGGCCCGCCGCGGTTTGAAGGCAGTAAAAGCCGCCGCCGCCGCACTGAGAGCTCTTGACTACGACGCTCGACCCAGCGCTCGGCCTCCTCCATAGCCCTAGCAGCAGCCCCTCGCCGGGTGAGTAAGAGGAAGAGGTGTCAGATATGCCCCAGGAAAAAGGACTGTAAAACACACCGTGTGCCGCGGGTGTAACAAATACATCTGCAAGGGTTGCTCACTTGTCTATTGCCCTACGTGTGCGTCCTAATATGGGGTGGGCTATGTGAGGGGGCCAACAGCCGGGGGAAGCAGGGACAACACAAGGGTTATAACACACTTTTATCTGAGAGCCTTTCGTGATTTTACCTGAGTCTTAACTTTCTTTATAACTGACATCTTTATAACTTTTACTGAGCCTCTTACACGGCACTTGTACTTATACACGTTTATACGTTTATACAAATTATACAATATATTTGACCTGTTTCTTCTAAACCTGATGTTTTATGACCTGTCTGTTTTTATGCTGCCTTTGTAAAGCACTTTGTAACATATGTTTTGAAAAGTGCTCTATAAATAAAGATTATTATAATTATTATTATTTTGAGCTTCATAGGTGCACCTATGAGGTTGTGTCGCTGAAAATGTTACTAGCACTGTCCAACTTGCAGTCAGTGATTTATTTTGCTGCAACGTTTTGTTAATAGACCTTCATAAGGGAAACATTTTGTGATGTTTGAAGCCATCTTAAATAGGGAGTGGCCAAAGGTCAGCCACACAATCCCATTCCTTTTTTTGCAGGTTTCATTTGCAGGTGAAACTGCAAAGATGCATTTATTAAGTACAAAATTACCAGAAGACATAAAGAATAATCGTGATGAATATGATCAGGCTTTAAAGAATTAAATATACCATAAAATTTGTTTATAGAAAAAACAATAAATAATAGGAAAAAAAGAACATAAACACAGTAACAAAATAAATCCCTGATTGCAAGTTGGACATTGTGAAGGAGTTACATTTTTCCTGGTTTTTGATCTACTCGTCTCTCTCCTATGCACCTGTTCTGCCAAATGGAGGTGTGAAGTATTCTTGAGTTAATGAAAATAAGTTTGAAAGCATTGAAGCTCCTGAACAGCTGCTGAAATAATTCCAGGTCATTTCTCTCAGTTGGGAAGTTTCCTAAGCAAAATGGGCTATCAAAAGCACCCTTGAAGTGAGTTCCAAATAAAACAGGAAACAAGACAACATGCAGAATCAAAAAGGTAACTAACTATTTTGGAGATGTTGTGGTTGTGCTCTGTAGGTGGTGTAGGTCTTGGAATATTTTAGAATTTTTTTGATCTATGATTATTATGTATGTATATTTTGTGTCGCCATGCTTTGGTAAAACAAATAATTAAAAAGGTTCGTATTTCTATAGCCATTTTCTTGTCTTGATGACCACTCAAAGTGCTTTACAGTACAGTTCACCATTCACACATTCACACACACATTCATACAGTGCATCTATGGGCAGCACTTTTTTCTATAAAGGGCCATTCAGCATCTTGCCCAAGGACACTTCGGCATGCAGATGGAAAAGACTGGGATCGAACTGCCGACCTTCTGGTTGGAAGACAACCCTCAGCCACAGCCGCCCATTTGGCAATGCTGTATTGTGTTGCAATCATACTCATAAAGACCCCTGAGTTAAATCTTGTTTTATTGTGTGCCTGGATGCTAGACGCATCCAACAGCAGCCATGGCAATAACTGTCACATGTATGTCACTCTCTGCCATATATTTAGAGATTGGAAGTGGTCCTTCACCATTGAACCCTCAAACATTTGTGAATGTTGGTCTTTGTGATGTACTGTTGCTTGTGAAGGATGTTGTTTATCCCACCAGTAGAGTTCAGAGGTTTGAAGAATCTCTGACAGGGAGCACTGAAGCTGTGTTTGTGGGGCACAGTGAAGCATGACCTGCTTTGAAAAAGGTATATGAGTATATAGTAATCAAATAGCCCATCTGGCATCAACATGCCACCTCCCTTAGATCACACGTTTCCCCCTTGGTGAAGTTTGATGTGAATGACACAAAATTAAGTTCCTGACTTATAGCTGTATGATTTCATATTTCAGTCAATCAATCAATCAAATTTTATTTTAATAGCCCATATTCACAAATCACAATTTGTCTCATAGGGCTTTAACAAGGTGTGACATCCTCTGCCCTTAACCATCAACAAGAGTAAGGAAAAACTACTAAAACAAACTTTTAACAGGGTAAAAGAAGGTAGAAACCTCAGAGAGAGCTGTGAGGGATCCCTCTCCCAGGACGGACACAAGTGCAATGGATGCCACGTGTAAAGGAGAACATCAGAAAGATAAGATATTTACAGTATTGATTAGAATAAACACTTTGTAGCATAACTGAAGGTCAATGAATTGATGGATTATTGTCAGTAATAGTCTATAGAGTATCTGAGGAGAAATATTATATATCAAGCAGTTTTGTTGTAATCATAGTCTATGGTCAGCAGCCACCACGATCAGGATCCACCATCAAGATCGGATGCCACTATAGTCCACAGTCATTGTCCACTGCCGCCATTAGGATCCACCATCAGCTGCCACCTCGATCGTGGTCCACCACCATTATCAGATGCCAACACGATACAGGATCCACCATTATTATCACGGTCAGCCAGCACGATACAGAATCCACCATTATGATCACAATCTCTGATACGCGACCCACCATCATAATCCACGATGTGGCCCTGGATCTGCGGACGATAAGGCAAAGGGACTCCGGGGAAGAAGTCAAGTCAGTAACATGTATTGATGGGATATGAATTACTTTGATGTGATAACGGTTGAGAAGAGGAAGGAGAAGCTGGGAAGAGAAGCTCCGTGTGTCATGTGTCCCCGACCTTCTAGACCTATAGCAGCATAACTAAGAGCAGGTCCAAGACAAGCCTGGACCAGCTCTAACTATAAGCTTTATCAAAAAGGAAGGTTTTAAGCCTACTCTTAAACGTACAGATGGTGTCTGCCTCCCGAACTGAAAGTGGGAGATGATTCCATAGGAGAGGAGCTTGCTTGGTTCAGTGCTACCACATGATGGATAATTGTATGAATAAACAGATTCCTAATAAAGTGCTTGGTGGCCAGTCATGCAGCACAGTACTCTTCCTTATGGTTTTATTTATTTCCTTCTTTGTCACAGAGAAATATGATTTTTATCATCAGTAGGAGTCAAGACTACAACTTATTAGGAGTGTGAAATATGTTTTCCATCTTGTACAATTTCTCTCTCGAAAGCAGGGCCAGACATCTGGACCGGCTCTGTCCAATGTTTTTTACATGATCTATACAGATCCTTTGTCCTAACAGCAGCTCTTAATTAATTGGAAACAAAGTGAATACATGTTTTTCCCGAGGTGTGGGATATTCCCTATAATTAAAACTAAGGTATTCAGCTGTAGTCAACTCAAACTCTGCCTCTTTGCATGTTTTTTGTAACATCCCTATGTTCAGTTGAGTGTTTTTTTGTCGTTCCTTATGTGTCACTCCTGATTCTCTTGTGTATCCTGTGCCCCTGATTACTTACACCTTCCCTAATGTGTCACCCCTGTGTCTCATTGTCTCCCATCCCTTTAGTATTTCGTCTCTTTTTCGCTCCTGTGTTTGCCAGTTCGTCTTGGTAACTGACAGTACAGCGTTTCAGCATTCAGTAAGTTTAGCTCCCACTTGTTTGACCTTTATTGCCTCTATTGTACTGATTCTTGTGTACCAAACTCCCTGCATTACTGAGTGTGAATCTGCTTCTTTGTCTCCTTTTGCGTCGTTGCCTCTGACCAGTGTAATAGTAACATTTGAAGAGCAGATCAAAAATCTGAAAATATATAATTTGAATAAATTATATAATTTTGTGTACAATTGTTTACACATGCATACAGATTGTGATGTCTTTTAGCCTGTTTTTGATTTTGTGTTCGGTTTCTAAGCAGCATGTTATAATGTTTTTTCTTTTCATTATGCAGCAGGCGTCTGGAGGCCAAGAGTCTTTTTCCTGATGTTTTGAAACACCTGGGCAGCCATCCTATTCAGTGGTTAAGTGGTGCGTGTGATCTGTTTCCAGGTCCAAGCTTTGGTAAGATGCAGCAGTGCTGTGTCCTTTGTTGTGGATCTCAGATGGAGGAATAGATCAAATACAATGTGAAACTAAGTTTGAAAAACATAAAACCTAGAAAGTGGAAATCATCAAATCATCTGATATTTCTCTTTTCACAAAAGTTCATTTGTGTCACCTTGACAACTGCCGGCGGAAATGAGGGACAAAGATTTGAGCAGGAAGGAGGAAATGAGGCCTGCTTTGCTGTTAGCATGTTGCATGTGGACTCTGCTGTGTTCAGCAATGTGCCGATGTTTTCTCAGACTCTATCACTTTCTCTGTGAGCTGCTTGTAGAGCAAGTGTGTGTCTTTGTGGTTATGTGACTCAAACAAGAAGAAACACAAAAACACACCAGGCTCATTTGTTTGGCTGATTGGATTCCCCTAGTGACTAATGCGCTGCCAGCAAGACATCAGACAAGTTTGATCAAGTTTTGATGTGATCCACGGATTTCAATATTTTCTCAATGACTGCTGTCGCTTCTCTCCCCTGAATGCTGCTTGGCAAAGCTCGCTTCTCGTCTCATATTAATTGGTTAAAAAATCAAAGCAGGCACAGAGAACGAGAAGAGTTGAAAGATAAAAAAGGAGCTACAACGAGCGTTCTTCCTCTGAGCCTGGGCCTGTACGAGTTTGAGACTTTCTGTCTAGGAATTTTAAGTAGACACTTGTTCCATCAATCTGTTTTTTGTTTGTTTGGGGCTGTTTCTTTGGCATCTCTCTGTCTCCCTCCCTTTCTTAATTCAATCTAGCTCCTCAGGCAGATTCTCATTGTTTTCGGATTTGAACGCCTCTCCACCCACTGTTCATTAGTCCTGGCAGCACACCCTGGCATTAATCTGCTTGTTGTGAATAATGATGGCCTCCATGATACTCGCACTGTACATTACACCCATCCGTTATTCTAACTAATGACCTAACAACACCATGCAGTCATGCCTTACAGTAGAGACAGCACACAATCTGACTCCAGCACATCAGTCATACATACAGTATAACTTACACATGACAAGAACAAGTGTTTGGACACCAAGTCCCACAAGGCACTGGGAGAGTTAATGAGGTTGAACCAGGAAGAGAGAATACATCAGTGTCTTTGCTGAGCCGAGTCGAAAGAGAAGAGGCACTACTAACATCAGGGACATTCAAAACAAAAGCATTTAAGTAACAAGTGCTGGATAAAACCTATTCTCGAATTCTTATACCACATCACTCACATACAATTTTTTTTCATCTCCTCACTCACTCATTGACTTTCTTGTTCAATTGAAGATTAAAAGTCAAAAGATGGATGTTGGGTAGGAAATCTCCAGAGCCCAGCAGCTTCAGGGTAACTGTCACCACACTGCTGACAGATGGGTTTCAAAGTTTGGAAGTCTGTCACAAATACAAATGTACCATGAGAGAAATGAAGTTGAAACAAGAGAACTGTTACAACAGTGAAAATTACAACAACTGAGTGAACATCTGGGATTTTTAGACAAAGTCTGATTCTGGACAAATCAACATTTTGTATTCAGTATTTTAAGGTTAACGCAGCGAACCCAAATATGAAATCAAGGAAAGCAAGGAGACTAGAGTGGAAAAGAAGACATTTTTTTGCTGGGATAAAGGAATGGGATTTAAGCCAGAGATGAGCAGGGCAAAGGTGAAAGCTGGGAGGAAGGGGACTGGGAATGGTTGTGCAGAGCATGTTGAATTGAGGCCTGAGCTGAGCAGTGTCCAGAGAATGAGAAGCTGGTTGGTGTCAAAAGCAGGATGGTCAACAGGGCAAAGGGAAGAGACAGAGGTTAGACTTGCGCACATGGGGGCAGAAGAACAGGATTAATGAAACATGCTATATGGAGGGTGTAATGATATTTTTTAAAGGGGAGGGGGTGGGCCAAGGCCATGTAGGAGACTTCCAGTGCCTTGTTACGACACAAAACCCAGGAAGCTCAATCGAGTCGCTCAAGCATGACGTTTCTGACTTAGAGGAACCATAACAAAACGCGCGAGTGTTTTTTCCCCAGAGTTTTTGGGTTGGTAGACATGCCAGATACCCACATTAACCTGTAGAAGCACTAACAAAGTGGAATTTGCATGCTATGTCCCCTTTAAAAATAATGTGATACCTTTGATACATCATGTGTGTGTCAGCTGCCACCAGGGAAACAGCTTGCCTGCCTGGAAACATTTGAAAGTGAAATTCAATAACATTTTATTTGTATAGTGCCAAATCATGACATATATTATCTCAAGGCACTTCACATAGCAGCTGTGGCTGAGGGGTAGAGCAGTCATCCTCCAACCTGAAGGTCAACAGTTCGATCCCCAGTCTTCCCCATCTGCATACCGAAGTGTCCTTGGGCAAGATGCTGAACCCTGAATTGCCCCTCATAGAACAAGAAAGTGCTGCTAATAGATGCACTGTATGAATGTGTGTGTGAATGTAAAACTGTACTGTAAAGAGCTTGGAGTGGTCATCAATACTAGAAAAGCTCTATATAAATACAAAACCATTTACTATTTACATATTAAGGTTAGGACCTTAAAAATCATAGAGGAAACCAACAGTTCCCACAATGAGCAAACACTTTGGTGACTGTGGAGAAAAAAAACTCCTTCATTAACTGGAAGAAACCCATGTAAACAATGGTTAATGGAATGGTTCAAGGAAAACCGCATTCAAAATCTAATAAAAAGAAAAACATGGTAGCAATAAATGGTGGTTACAGAAAAAAAATGTATGTGAAACACTGAGAAGTTCATTATGAAACGGGAGTGTGTCAGAGAGCATCAGCTGAGCAGGCGCTCCTAAAATGTGGCCCAGGACACGTCCACACTGCTGAAAGAATGTGACCACATGCGTCTCAGACCACCTCCGGATCACCCGAGATAGATGCTAGTAGCAGGTCGGAACAGGGCTGTTGACACATTTGTTTGTACAATAATCAGTGAGCTTTTAAGTTTTTGATAGCCAATTATAATAGATGCATAAATGTATGAATGACTGAATGGACACATTTGTGTGAAATTGAGTGTCTAACAGTGAGACGGCCTTCAGAACCACAACAAATGTGACAAAGAAATTGAAGCTGCAGAGTCGAGGGACATTTGCAGTGCTGGGCTGGGCTAAGCAGGACCCAAGAGGATATTTGGTCCTTTGAGTGGAAGCTTTGGGACTGATCCACAGAGGAAGAGCTGGATTGAGGGCATCATCCACCCTCAGGCGAGATGAAGATCCTCCCTGAGCCACCCAGAGCTCTGCCTCAGCAGACACACTGAGAGACTGATAATATGCACAATCACAGACAATGTGAAAAGAGTCTGAATGAAACAAACAAAGCACATGTGAAACAGTACTTTGGTTTCTGTGGCAGTTTTTGTGCACACTCACACAGATTATATAACATTACATTGCAGAATTTTGACCAAATAAGTAGAGAAATAAGCATCAAGGTTAAACTGTTTGTGTTTATTTGTGAAAGGAAAATGTATTATTCGTTGTCATGAATTAATGAGCTCACACAGATAATAATTTTGATCTATCTATATCTTATGAAATCATTATGGTTAATATTGTTGTATTTTTGTTGATTCAGTGTTGTCTGCTGTCCAGTGTCACACGATGTACCATTAATTGCCAATATAGTGCCCAAGGATGTAAGACATGAGGCCTTTTGACACTCTAGAATTGCCCTGCCCATAGACTGTTTAAGAAGATGGACGACATGTCTGCTCCCAAAAATGGATCCAAATCATCTTGATCGCCACCTGGATGCTGGCTGCAGTATAAGCCATAAACCCCACCCCCTCCATGTTAATAGATGGGACATGGACCAAACTAAAAAGTCAGAGTACATATAAAATACATTTTTCCCAAAGATTGTTAGCTGTTTAACTATGGTATAAGACACGTCCAAAAACGTGGAGCTACGACACACTATACTAAGACAAGCTAATACAACATAAACAGAGTTAAGGACAGTGATACCCCAATCAGTTCTAAATAGTGACCCATGTTAAATGAGGAATACAACGCTCTTCATAACTAGGTTTGGGCTTAAGTCAGGTGAATAAAGTAATGCACACGTGGGTGATTAGATTGGAGGGAGCCTGCAGAGGGACTGACAGAGAGGTCAAACTGAAACGTTATTCACATCTAGTAAATAACTCTTTGTAGCTCAGCTTCAGGTTTGTCAGTGAAACATTTGAAACTACACTGCAGACTACTCTCAGACTGACAGCGAGCAGCAGGATGATAGCTGCATCAACATGGCTTGAAAGTGTGCAGAGTTAACCTGTGTCGTAAGTCTGCTGTCTGACAGTGGCATGAGTGATCGGGGGATTATTAGAAAAAGAGAGGCTGAGCCGGTCAGAGCAGCTCCACGAACTGCAATTACATTAGTTTATATTAGTTTTCCTGATAAACCACCTATCAGCAGCCGTGTCAATTTTTGAATTGCCAGGAGGGATCAAGTGTTGTGTGTGTCTGTGTGTTCATGTAAACAAATCACCGCTGTGTGCACTGGGATAAACTCTGTGCACGCACGCACACACACACACACACACACACACACACACACACACACACCACACACACAATGGGACAGGACTACCTTATTTGGTGTGGTGGACCAAATAGATCACTGGGATTTATAATCAGCTCCATCATAGGAGCATCAGAGGGGAAGGGAATCGCGGCAGAGGACACACACACACACACACAAATCTGGCTAACACTTAACATATTGAACTGGGATAGAGTGTATTCGTGCCACACACACACATTCAGAGCCCATACTTGATCATTCGGAGGTCTTTCTATTGACCTGGTGTTCTGCGGTTAAACAGGATATATGCTCTGGTCATAAATCACTGGGCTGAACATCAACTTAGTGGAGGAAAGCAGACACAGACACAGATCTTTTTCACCTTCCACTGCCAACTTTGTCTTGAGTTGGTAAAATTGAGTTACTCTGGCTACATTTGCTCAGTATCACAGTGTAAATAATACAACACCCTGGATTTGCAGGAGTTTGTGCATTACAATAAGGCCAGGATAATAACATTCATTTTATCACTTTAAAAGAGGTCAGGTCCGTCTCATAAAATCCCTGTATCTCCTTGTATATTTCATGCTGTCAAACTAACTCAGAGGTTTAGATATTCTTTCACAAACTCAGATCATTTTCCACTGCCCAAGGCTGAGACCATTTCAAAATTCATTGGATAATATCATAAATGCATTGGCCTCCAGCGAAAACAAGGTCCCAAAGATATGAGGTTTGTACCTGACAGCAATGAAAAGCTTGCCTGGAGGGGACGGTGTATCTCTGTGTGGCTTCACAAAGTTTGAGCTCAGTTTTTTCTTCAAAGTATTTCAAAGGTGATGTGGAAAATCTTCTGCGCTCTCTGATTTGGATTCGGCATTAAGATCAGAGTGTTCTCAGGCGTGCCATTGCTTTAGTCCATTTCAGGCTGTATTTCAATTTTTTCCCTTCACTTCTGGTTGAAGAATATATGGTTCAGAAGACGTATGTTTCAGCTCTGCAGATGATGGAGGCTGATAGCCTGCAGGAGGGCTGCTCAAGATGATGCAGGTTTGGTGTGTTTTCAGTCCAATAAGAGAAGGAGAGGCTGCTCACTGCAGAACCAATGGGAGGATCGTGACCCGGTCCAGACTCAGTCATACAACTTGGTAGATGTAGTAGTTCAGTGAACAGCATATGGATACTTTGGCAGCAAGTAAATCAAAAATGAGATTTAAGACAGAGGTAAAATATAATATAATATAATATACAAACGAATGAGATTATAAACCTTGTGGTCCAGTGAAGCGTTTTTTTTAAATTTTTTTAACTGAGATTGCTTCATAATTGGTTTTACTATTCTTACCTTTAATAGTCCAGTGCTGTATCTGTAAGCTGTTTCTCAGTGTTTACTAATGTACCTTTTATTTCCCCATCCTCCAATACAGTGTGCCTGCAAAATGCAAAACATTGCCTACAGCGACTTTTAGAAAGTGCAGTTAGTGTGTGTATTATGAGATTAGCTTTTTCTGAAAGATGTTTAAATGGTAAGAAGCAAGCATAATATGGCTCTATTTAGAGATGGAGAGTGTGCTGTATGGACGCTATGTACGTATACTGCAACAAGTGCAACTGTACAACTATTTACATGGGTGTGACATGGGTGTGTGTGTGCAAAATCATAATATTTAATTTTGTCAAGGCACTTTACATAGTGGAGAGAAAAAACTCCCTCATTAACTGGAAGAAACCTCTGGCAGAACCAGACTCAATGTGGGCGGCATCTGCGTCGACCGGTTGGGGTGAGCAGGGAAAAATGGGGAACTGAGGAGAGTCGGCACCTTAAAGGGATAGTTCATCCAAAAATAAAAATTCACTCACCACTATGCAGATGGAGGGGTGGGTGAAGTATTTGAGTCCACAAAACACTTTTGGAGTCTCAGGGGTAAACAGCGTTGCAGCCAAATCCAATACAATTGAAGTAACTGGGTACTCCTTCTTCACACGTAAAAAAACAACAGAAAAAAACACAACATGCCTCCATACTGCTCCTGTGGTGTCATCCAAGTGTCTGTATACCCCCATTCAAATTCGACTTGAAAAGGCATCATTTACACAGTGTTTTTAGCCTAAATGTCCGCTGTTGTGCTCCACTGGTTTGGTTGATCAAACCAAACACCACCATGGCGGAACTAATTTTTGTGATCGCCATGTCCGTGTTGACTCTGTTTTGGACCATTGTTGGAAGAGTAGTTCCGTTGTTTATCCCCAAAGGACCAAACCGAGGGTAAGTTTGTTAGCTTCATTTTTTTACTTTGTTCCTTAACCCAGATTTAATACAATAAGACTTACCGTGTATAAAGTAGCTTTTGTTAGTTCATGTGTGAAAGTCTAACTCCGCAGCAACTCTGCACATTGTATTTCATCACCAACAAAGCAGAGGGAGATTTCCTGCTTCCCATCACACTATATCAGTCCCACCACTAAAACCTCTCTATATGCAATCCTCAGTTTAGCTGAATTAATATGTCAATTATCAATTCAATTCAATTTCATTTGTAGTGTACCAAATCACAACATGTATGATCTCCAGGCACCTGCAGAATAGAAAAACAAACTCCTTCCAACAAGGAGAAGCCTCCAACAGAACCAGACACAGTGTGAGGTGGGGGATATATAATTATGGGGCATAATACAAGTCAGACACAAACTCAGACTCTCACAAACAAACTCAATAACATCCATGCTAATGCAAACCAGTGCAGACTTTTTAATTTCAAAACAATTCCCAAACTAAAACTATATGATATAATTTTTTTCTGCACAAGTATCTGACAACCCCCAAAAACAATATCTTGTGCGACCCCTGTGGGGTTGGGACCCCCAGGTTAAGAATTAGTCCTCTAATGGACCATATTTTTCTATCACACACTCGGGCGTGAATCTTTCTTTCTTTCTTACTTTCTTTTCTGTCTCTTTAATGTCTCCCTCTGCTCTGTGAGTGACTGTTGTGGTCATACATCTCACATTTACAGAGCAGTAACTTGCTGTGAAGCTCCGGGGGTGACTTAATACGTGTGTGTATCTTTGTGTTCATATACTAAATGTGTATACATTAGTGGTTCACATACACACTGACAGAGTTGCCTGTGAAGTGGAGAACTAAGCTGATCCCAGTGTCTGAGAGAGGCTTGCAATGTCAGATGATGCAAAGATGGAAATCAGAGAGAAATACCCAGAGAGCTTAGACAGCCCTGTGGGAAGAGAGAGAGAGAGAGAGAGAGAGAGAGAGAGAGAGAGAGAGAGAGAGAGAGAGAGAGAGGGGGTGCATTGACACATCACAGCTCAGAAACTACACCACCATCACTTCATTTCCTCACTGATTTAACTGTCTTTAGGCTATCAAAAAACAATACATCAATGATAATATATGTAGAATGGATTATTGTAATAAGAAGCATTTTTTTAATAACAACAGCTAGGGCACCCTCAGCTATTGTCCCTGGGAGTGCTTAGATATTCATAGTTGTGTGGACAAAGCTCAGGGACTGGGCGTGGTCACCAGGAAACAACCAGATCTCAGTAAAGACTAAACAGTCTATATTGGATAAGGTAATAAGAGGACTCTAAATAAAGCACTTAACCTTACATTTAACAGAGCCAGTCTCACAGATACACTTAGCAGAGGGACTCATGTGGACAGGGTTTAGGTTATTGGACCAGCAAGCTGTATTTATAGAAAAAATGTTTGGCGTATTTTCGATAACAAAAGGGATATAAAACGTACCTGATGTATGGGAGTGGGATGGAATTGTAGAACCCGAGACAATTGGTGATTGACAGGGAATATGTTTGGGATTTGTGATGGTTGCTGTGGAGCTTGATCATTTATACTTTTATTCTTTGGTCTTGTACTGATCAAGATGTATGGGGGAAGAATACTTGGGAGTCATAAGCGCAGCCTTCATTCAGGGTATTTGTCTGTTTGTTTTGCATGCACATATCAGTGGATATTTTAACTGTGTTATAATCCAAATGCAAACCACAATATTCAAACTTCAAATAAATCTCTTAATAATTGAATTCCGATTGTTATAAGATGACATTGGGCACATCATGTGAAGCAAAACATTTTAAAAGTAGGTTTTGCTTGTTTGAGTCATTGACAAATTATAATACTTCAAATATTTGATAATACTAATATTGCACTACTCCATGAATGAATACCATGGAATGCCAGGATTACAGTAATAAAAATGTCTTATTATTACCTTGTACAATTTTTGTGAATAGCAGCCAAGTTTTCTTTCTGGAAGATATCAACTAGAATGTCACTAGAGGTCATAACTCCCCGAAGGCCAAACAGTCCTATTATGATACCACATTGTCCGCTACTGGTGGTGGAGCTGCTAGTAAATCTAATGGAGCAACGCCTGCGAGCAAGTTCATGCAGCCAACTCGAGCTGCGCTGCTCCAATCATGTGACATACATCATGTGACATACCTCACTCTCCCCAACCATCTATAACACACACCCATCTTATCAGGTGGCATATTTCCCATCATCCCCTTTGCTCGCACTGCTGCTGCAGTATTGCTACCAGTTGCTTCAGCCCCTCCACCACCCCAGCATCTACCTGTAGGCTCCGAATATAATATAAATGCTCATCACTCCCATCATTCCTGTGTAATCATATGGGGGAGTGATTAAGTTGGAGCCTAGACGCCAAATACTAAACCTGTTCTACTGTTGCAATAAATGTTTGAACGTGAGTTGTCTGACTGAACTGTATTTCTTTCAATACAAGTTGGATTATGTACTAAACTAAATGTCAGGACTCTACGGTATGAAGACATGCATTGTCCGCTCTGTCAATAACAATCAAAGTCCAATTAGAACAAATGAATGGATTCAGAAAGTGAAACGCTGGAGTGCTTTTACTTTGAAACGGGTTTGGGAAGTGTTGGAAATACATTTGTGACATAAACAGATAAATGTTGTGTTTGACAGAAAATTTCACCTGAGTTTTAACTTTTATCTGATGAATTTATGTCACAAACATAAATGGTTACAACACTTCCTGTATACGTTTCAAAATAAAAACACTGCAGCCTTTTTGTTGACCGAATCCATTGTTTTGTTTCAAAAAAAGGGGTTTTATTGTGAAATATTTGCAAGAGTGGAAGATTCAGGCTTCATACTCTATAATACTGGTATTTATACAGTACACAGGACTACATACACTTTTATACAAGGAAATAGTCCTATTTTGGGCCATATTCAAGGCAAAGCCTATATGTAAAAACATTGTGCTGCAGTAGCAGCTCCTCTGCAGAACTTATTGTTTACCTGAGAAGATAAATATTGTGCATTGGACAGATGTTGTAAATATGAATTAATTTTAATTAGAAAATTATGGATTGAACAGATAAGGTTACATAACTGCCTTTCTTTTTGTATATTTATGCTTATACATTGAGCCTTTAAGAGAAATTGCAAAAATAAAAAATATGACCTTCCTAGGTGGGTCTTTTTGGAAGATATCAGGGTGGTAGATCTCGGCTTACGTTTACAATTAAAAAGTGATCTTGGGATCGAGAAGGTTTGGGACCAGTGCTTTAAAAGATGGTTACAAATTATCTTGACTTAACACGTTTGATATTTCATACAAAGATGGGAACTTTTCAGAAGAAGAAAGAGAATATACTGAGCTGAGAGCTGGAAACTTAATAGATGGCTTGAAGATCTTTGTTTGGATATCTGTTGGTCAGCAGCACAAAAATTACATCAAGTGTGGCTGTGAACCACCAACGCCTCTTCAGGCAAGAGCCCAGACATCAAATCAGCCTGAGCCTTTTGCCTTTCCACAAAACATTAAGGTTTGTTCAAACAGAAACATGACAAAACAACACACAACCACACAAGGGAGCCAAGATATGTAAGTCAATTAATTCAAACCTAATATGTGTTATCAGTTTTCTAATCTAAACGTTTTAACTATGTTATTGGCTTTGTTATTGGCATTTACAAAATGGACTGAGTCTGAATTCTAAAGGCTGAATGATTTTGGTGCCCAGTTTTTGCCCATTATCACTCATTTGATCAACTCATCAAGTCTAACCACGACACAACTACAGTTTCTGTGTGGACTTAAACAGGGTCATCCTCTAACCAGAAGGTTTGTGGTTTGATCCCAGTCTTCCCCATTCTGCATGCCAAAGTGTCCTTGATACTGAACCCCAAATTGCCACTTCTCATAGAGAGAGTGCTGCACAAAGATGCACTCCATGAATGTGTATGAATGGGATGTGTGTGTGAATGGGTGAATGGAAAAAAACTGTATTGTAGAGCGCTTTATGTGGTCGGGTACAGGTGAGAGTGATAGTGTGTGAGTGACTATAAAAGGACCATGCCCGTATGATAAAGAGGTGAGGGTAATGATATGTATGAGCGTGTGCAATTTGGAAAAATCTGAATCTAGTGTAATTACATGTGGCGGACTGACTGTCAGTGAGAACAACAGACAACAGACACACAGCTTCTGTGGAGCACCTGCAGCCAGTGAGTCCAGAGCGGGGATCGAAAGTGAAGACTGTTGAGATCCATAGAACAAAATGTGCTAGAGAAAATTAGAAAATTAGAACATTTTATTTTATTTTAAACCTTTGTATTTAAAGATTCAGTTCCTGGGTCATCAACTGAATCCAACCCTGATATGTCTGTTAGCAGTCAGACCTCTGGCTTATTGTGTGTGAGATTCCCTCACATGTACACGCACAACCTGTTTGCTGATGTGTGTGTATGTGAGTGTCACTGAGGACTCTCGAGACACCAAAAACCTTTCAAGGGCCCAGAGTGCTGTTGTTCAAAGGTCTCCATTACCCCCCTCTCTCTCTGTTTCCATCACATGATGTTTTTCCTCTCCCAGCCTTTTCTTTTGCGCTCTCTCCTGGGGTCTCTGTGCCCTTTCCCCTCCGCCTCTTGCCCATCAACAACACTGAGACCAAACAACAGCCACCTCTGTCTCCCAAAGGATTGAACTTCAAGCACATCGTGCCTCTGACAGGCTACAGTGAACAAGTGGCTAATGCTGCTGCTTCAAGGCACAGGAAGGAATTGATTACACGGAGCAGGATTACACATATCTCAAGACAAACAAATGCTGAGGGTCTCTCTTTAGAGTGCTGCGGTGCCAAATCAACAATTCATTGAATATTCCTGCTGATTTGTCTTTTTTTGTTTGTTTTATCTTAATAGGAGCTAATGGTTGTTGTGAAAATTATCCTGTCTTTAAAAGATGTTTCAGAAAAACATAAATATCTGTTTACTCCATTAAAGACCCTGTCCTCTCTGGTTCTGGAGATGCTTTTTTTTTCAGCAGATGCTGAACAACTGATTTAACTCAGATGACATCATGTTTCTTGCCAGAAGATACGATGGAATGAACACTGCATGCACTGCAATGCAGTCCTTCAATGAGGAGAAAATCTTCAAGGAGGGTATAAAATTAAAGCAATCAACCTGTCTAGAGAGGTTCTCTTTAACGGGGAATGGTTACTGCTATGGGACAGATCTCAACAGTAATCAGAAGAGATTCCCAGAAATGTGCAAAATGTGGTAGGGTACACTCACCTGACAAAATAAAAAATTCTCGTCCTGTAATGAGACAGTGTATTGTTCCAAAGCACGTCAAGAACAAAAGTGGACTGATCACAAGATGGAACTCACTTATCACCTCCCGGTGTGATGTTTTCCTGTAAAGGGAAAAGTGTCGAAATTCCACCCACCACCACAAACTCACCTCATTATCAGGCAAGCAGTGCCTTGTTGAATGAAGCCAGAGTGGAGGTCAGTTGTTGCCTAGTATCTCTTCCGGACCAATTTGAACTCTGTGTTGGGCGAGCTTTTGGAGCTGCACAAGCTCACAGGTCGGATGATAATAAAGCCTGAAAAGGAAAGGACGAGAGCCTCTGCACATGAACTGGTGGATCTCACACATACTCAATAACAATAATAATAGAAAGAGATACTTCACGTCTTCTCCTTTAAAGTCCAACTGTGTGTCTTTGTCCTTCCAAACAATAAAGGCAGAAGATCTGAGGAAGCGTCTGCACAAACGTAACCACTCAAATTACATTTCCTATATCATTCCTTCCCCCTGTACTTTTCTCCCTCCCATGCTTTCTTCATCCGTTTCCTCTCCTTTCTCTATCTCCGTCTCTTCCTCCTGGAGGCAAAACATGCCTTTATCTCTTCGAAAAAAATCCTGAACTCACCGCTGCAAATGTTAACTGGAATCTTTCAAACTGGTATGGCATCCCAGTTTTACCAATTTGAAAGAGACACTGTTTATCAAGGAAGGTGTGGAAAGGGGATAGTGTGGGGTTGAGGAAGGGTAAGGGAGGAAGACCAAGGAGAGACAAAGAAACATATTGGGAAAAAAAATAAATGTTAGAGAATCAACATGTTTTTCAGAGTGATAAAGAAACTAGGACAGAGCAGGCATTGTCTCTAAGTGCTTAAAACACCAACCCACCCACCAAGGCAGCCGCCTATCCATCACCCTGAGGCTTCTGTTCCAACCAGAGGGGCACAACAAACCAACAGCAAACCTGTTAGAGAATAACACAGAAGGAGGGAGGGATGACTGAATGCAGCACTGTAAAAACAACAACTTATAGTCTTTGGCTTAAAATTACAAGTTGCTGTCAAACAATCTTAACTTATCACCATTTATCAACAATGAACGAGCCCTGACAACCTCACAAAGTGAGGGAGTTCTGCAGACATTTATTCTGCAGGAATTATTTTTACTTCTGTCGTTGGTAACTACGGTACATAACACATTTTATCAAAACCTATCACACTGTATGTCAATGCTGCACATTCATACAGTGCATCTTTGTGCAGCACTGTCTCTGTCACACATCACTCATATGCCACTGGCTCAGCTGTAATCGGGTTCAGTGTCTTCCCCAGGGACACTTTGGCACAGGGGATGGGGGAGACCGGGATTGAACCCACCGACCTTTTGGTTTGTGGACGACCCTCTCTTAAACCACTTTCTATGCACAGATAATGGCGTCCTGATTAGAGGGTAAACTCACACTGCCTCTGTATTGATCCAGGCTTCTCTGTTCTTTGTTTGGGTCGCTGGTCTGGGTGTGTTAATGTTAGTGCATGTGAGTCCTTCCCTGTGAAAAAGTTGTTGCCCCCCGTCTATTATAGAAGAAAGTGATCAATAGAGCATTCAGGTGAAAGCAACCTCCACAGAAGAAACCATGTTCGACTTAAAATGCCGTAAACAAATGCCCCTTTCAAACTTGACAGAAAACTCACCAAGCCGTTTTCAGATATGAACTCCAGAGAGTGTCGATTGGGTCCAGACTGTCTCCGGAGCCTGCCTCTCACATGTGAACGCAGCAGGAGTTCTGCAGCCAGTCCCTTGCCACCATCGGTCTTTCCAACACTACCAGATGAGAGGTCACAGGTTTCATCATTTTGAATAAAAACAGGAAACAATACATGAACCATCCTTTGCCCAGCTCATAACCTTCTCTCTTCGGTGGCAGCACAGCTCACTCCTCTGTGTCACAGTCTCTCTGTGTGAGACTCTCCCTGTGTGGCAGCTCTCTGCCATCTTTAACCAGGGGGGGGATTCGCCAACTGGACTCATTTGTGCTAATCACCCCCCTGGTACAGATAGAGGTGCTCTGCTGAGCCACCTCTACAGACCCATTCACAGCAGAAGAGTGTTTTTGTTTACAGAGCAGGGTCATGGGTGGCAGTCCTCTTCACTAAAAGCTCTTGAATCTGGTTTCCTTTAAAGAAGATGTCTTCGTGTGGCTCCTCTTTTAAATCCTAGGATGTTTGTATCCTTTGTCTTCTTTTCAGTTTTGTGTCCATTGGGTGAAACGTCATCACTTGCTATTCCCTGTATTCTCATGTGAGCTCACATATCCAGAGAAACTCAAGAGAATGTCCACAGCCACTGAATGGGACATTTGAAAGCATCTTAACATCCTTTTAGCAGCTTTATTCCTGGATTCCTATAATCATATTGAATCGTGACCGTATTATGTGTTTTACAACATTAACACAATATAATACACATTTATATAGTGTAGTGTGGATGGATGTGTTTTATACACTTGAATGAAATGGACTCAATAACGAATTACGATACAATAAGGCCATTTAGCGTATAACAAAAGGAGAAGAATAAACAAACAAATAAAGGCCACAGCGTAATTCAAACCAAAATGATTAACCACGCTCCATGCAATGGAAATCATATAACAGACATTAGACCAAAAAAAAACAAGTGTCTTTCAGTGTGATTCATTTGCTGCTTTCATTCTTTTCTTCAGTTGTGCGGCTAAAATGTAAAACTTGCCCTGAGGCAGATGACAGGTCCACAAAGAAATGTATCATATCCATATTCGGCAGTATTCTTCAGCTTGAAACAGAACAAGAATTGTCTCTCTGAAAAAAATGTATACTGAAGCAATTTTGAAGTTAAAACTTTAGTAGCTCAACATTTTCTTCTCTGGTGACAAAAACTAGGCAAGCTTATTACAAATGTTATATTGTGATAAATGATTCATACATTGGAAAATTCAAAGGGGACATGCACACGAGAGAGAGAGAGAGAGAGCGAGGGAACATGCACAAATTAATCAAAACCACACAAATAGGGATCAGAAGCACGCTGAATATGCAGTGATGTTTCTGTTTCATCTGTCACCCACTGCTTTCAACTATCTGTATCACAGTGTACTCATCTGGCACAACTTCAAAAAAGGAACATTGATTCAGTTCTTCTCTTCCTCAGGAGTTCACAGAAAGGGAACAATAAAATGAAAAGTAAGACCTTGATCGTTGTGTCTATAATCTGTTGGATGGGCTGATTTACATTATTTTGCTTTTCTCACACTGTTAATGGTAGTTTGGTTAAACAGTTCCACCTTGTCTTACTGGTGGTATTAGAGGAAAGGTAATGGGGTCACCAAAACCTTTGACTGACATCCTCATAAAAATTTTTACCCCAAATATAATGGAAATTTAAACAAAGTCAAAGGGAAATGTGAAACTAAAAAGGTCTGGTCACCTAGTGTGACCTTTTAAGTCACATTTAAAAGGAACAGTGGTCCTACTCTTTTCCTTAGAAAACAAACGAACCTTTAATTGATTGATCAGTTTGTTTTCAACTTTGAAAGAGCAATAATTACTGTATCAACACACACACACACACACACACACACACACACACACACACACACACACACACACACACACACACACACACACACACACACACTTGTACTTGTTCCTCTGTGCTCTACATGGTCAGGAATATGTCAAAATCTATCCATCTTGCTTCCTAGAGGATAAATACTGCAGACTGTGACAATCCTTCCATGTACAGTAAATGTCACAACCTAGTGGGAGAATGCACACCTCTAATGTTGATGCAGTGGATGTGTTCTGTAGCATGACGTGTTAGTGTATGATGTCAGTAGGGGGCTAACAGCTTGTAAACACACAACTTGCACATGCATGTGAATGATTGTAGCTTATGTGCATGTGTGATGTTATGTCATATTAATCTGCTATGAGACTGTATAGGACCATTGGTGCCATGACTGAAACTGAAGTCCTGTGGTCTATCATGGATTCTGCTTGGTTTCCTGCTGTGGTGCTTCAGAATCTGATGTTAGCTATGAAACACCAGTTTCAGAGAAATACAAACCATAATCCATTAAAATGTACAGACTACATGCAAAGACTTCACCCCTTTATTTGATTAAAAACTGCTTAAAAGCAGTCAACCACTTTTTCTGTGGTTGCCTGCTTTATTGTATATGATTGTGCTGTCTGGACACTCACATTGTGCTGTTGCATTTCTCTCATGAGTGGTTGCTTCAGACTGTAACAGCTGCACATTTTTAAATGTCTTATACATTTTAAATATACACTACTTAGCATCGAATTATCAGATTTTTACAGGCAGGGACGTATTTTACATTATAGATTCATTATTTCCACAGTTGAGATGCAGCTCTCCTCTGAAACCACACTATTAACTTGTGATTTCGTCTGAGATCACTGCTTTTGTCATTACTCGTATTAGGGCTCTGTCCTACCCTTCTTCCTGCCCTCTCTAGGCACTTCACATGGGATGCTACATTAAAGGGGACATAGCATGCAAATTCCACTTTGTTAGTGCTTCTACAGGTTAATGTGGGTATCTGGCATGTCTACCAACCCAAAAACTCTGGGGAAAAAACACTCGCGTTTTGTTATAGTTCCTCTAAGTCAGAAACGTCATGCTTGAGCGACTTCGATTGCGCTTCCTGGGTATTGTGTCGTAACAAGGAACTGGAAGTCTCCTACATGGTCTTGGCCCCCGGTCCCCGTCCCCCACACTCGTTACTTCGGGTTTACAACGAGGCTGCGAGGCAGCGCAGCGCCGTTCCCAAGCACGCAGCCGGGCTGTTCACGCAAGGGCGAGCATTTCTCCGCTGGTCAGCCCGCGATTCACTCACATGTGGCATTTGTCTGGATCCTTGGGACTGGGAGGCTGCAGCAGCTGCTCGGCGCGACCGCTCGCTCTCCCGTGCGTGAGCTGGAATTTGTGTCAGCGCCACACAGCAGCAGTGTGGAAGACTTCCGCAGTGTTCAGCGCTACTGTAACCCCGAACCCCGACATTCAACGGGTACAACAACAAGCGGAGAAAGCAGAATCGCGGGCTGACCTTATATATACAGTCTATGGGGCTGACCAGCGCGGAGAAATGCTGGTCCCGTGTGAACAGCCAGGCGGCTGCAGCAGAAAGCAGCGCTGCGCTGTCTCAGCGGTCTTCCACACTGCCAGCTGTGTGGAAGACTTCCGCAGTGTTCAGCTCTACTGTACGCCGGGTTACAGTAGTTGCCGGGTTACAGTAGTTACGCCGGGTACAGTAGTTACGCTGGGTTACAGTAGTTACGCCGGGTACAGTAGTTACGCGGCGGACGGAAGCGCCGCTGCGAGCAGCGCAGCGCGTTCTCCAGCACGCAGCCGCCTGGCTGTTCACGGGGACGAGCATTTCTCCGCTGGTCAGCCCCATAGACTGTATATATAAGGTCAGCCCGCGATTCTGCTTTCTCTGCTTGTTGTTGTACCGGTTGAATGTCGGGGTTCGGAGGTAAATGATGGTCTTCATAGCCCCCCACCTCTCTTTCTCTCTCTGTCTGTCTGCTTGTGTGCTTGTAGTGGATGGGCAGAGGGGGACATTTAATTATGTGATTGGGAAAATTAAAACTCCAGGACAACAAGGGAATACAAAGTATGGGATGCATATTTGATAATTTATATCATATAAAATATGTAATTTATATCGTTTAAAATCGTGGGGAGAGGGGGAGGGGGAGCTGGCTCATTAGCATTTAAAGGAACAGGCACTCAAAACAGGTCACTCTGTGGAGGGCTGTTTTATACAGGGTAAAAAGGTGCTGTTTTATATGATCCTTGTGGTATTTTGACCAAAGTATGTTACAGACATTTCATTAAGACCCCAAGGAACCATATCAACTTGTGGTAAAATGGGCATGCTATGTCCCTTTAAAGCCAAATTCATGATGTAGCTTGGTTAAAGTAACTTAAAGTAGCTTATTTGCTACTTACCTGATGGTCTATGGATAAGATTTCAGTGACTAGTGTTGAATTTGTCAGCTATTTTTAGATTTATGCAGTCTATCATAATAGACCACCGAGATTAAAAAGTCCATGTTAGTGTTCGTGGAGTGGTCACAGTCTAACTCCTGAAATGTGTTAAGGAATGAAAAGTCTAGTTTTAGAGCAGACAGTCAAACTTAAGCAAAATGTGTAAAATTAAATTCAATCTGACAGATTTGAACAATTAAAACTGGAAACATAAACAATAGCTAATCCAATACAATCTAACTCTTTCCAAATAAGTCACTAATAAAGTAACCAGAAAAAAGCAAACAATCAAAAATAACTTTGTACAACAGCCCTGCGATAAAACTGATAATGTTTAGGACTGTGGCAAAAGCATTTTTTAATTCCATTATTTTGAAGGCCTTAGTGATCATGTTATAAATTAAAATATATAGTAGTATAATACCTTTTACATTTTGTAAAGAAAATTATTTGGAACTTATTTACACACAGCAAAAAGCTATTGTAACTGCAATTCAACTTTATTCAAGCTTAAAATAATCGCAATGTTATAATGTGTGTTTTAATGAAAAGAAGATGCCATAATTAGGTGTCACAGACCTATTCCTGAAATGTGAACATCACCATAGATAGCATGTTTACTACACCGAAACAAACAAGTTACAGTTCCCAGTTACATTTATTCAGAGTTTCATTCAGTAATACTCACAAATTCAGTTCTCTGGTGAAGTATGCATAATTGCACTCACCAGCAGGGGGCAGGCTGAAACTGTCTGTGGTAGATGACATTCAGCCAAGTAGAAGAAGTTGTTAGATGGAGCCTTGGCTCTGTGAGGTGAGTGTACCACTGTGCTGCAGTCTGAGTGGTGTAACAAAAGGAATGTAGCAATGTGCCACTGCTTGGAGATGCTAACATGTAAGGTTACTGCCGGGGGGGGGTTGAGGATTCCAGGAACCAAAATGCAGACACATGAAAAAAAGCCGGTGCAGTAGATGTAGACACATATTGTTTCATTATATTTCGTCTCATCATTTCTTATCCGTCCTGGGAAAAAAGGTCATAGACCCACATGTTTTGTCTTAGTTTTCATTGATGAAATGAACAGTGCACGTGACCCCATCTGTGACATGAACATTGCTTACACCTTGTGTTTGACATGTTTGCAAGTCAGTGACAGATAGAGGAGCACACTGATGACTTTGGATCACAAATGTGTCACGTTGTCATCCTTTCAAATTCCATAGAAACAAAATCAACAGGTGTGCAGTCTCCCTTAGTGATCGCCTGTGTCTGAAGAATATTACTGATCATATCCTGTATTAACAGTTTCTCAGGAGCTTTGCCTGTTTACAGCCATTTCTAATCTGAGCTGGCACCAGGGTCTGCTCTTTTCATACATTCCAATGTTATGAATGAAATAACTTGTGCTGCCGACAAACAGCATGAACACATTATTCTTTCGGTTGACATTGTGCTTTTATGTTGAACCCTTGCTGTCAGTTGATATTTCAGGATACACAGGTTGGTTTTGTCTACCCGTGGAGATAACTTTGTGTATGGACTTGTTCGGCATTATCACTGCTGCTGACTGGAGTAGGTAAAATGTTAGATGTCAAATGTGGTTAAAAAAATTAAATAAAAAGCAGTACAAGGTGTTTTTCTGCATATGGATTCGCTACTGAACAGTAATTTCAAGTTGAAATAGTGAAATAGTGAAAATGTCTAGTCAGTCTCTGTTACGTTATTTCGAGTATATGTGCACAGCATACAATAACTGCACAATAAAGCATTCATTTGCGCAGTGAAATAATTGCATGATTAATAATGAGGACAAGCAATTGATGAATTTAATTGTATTGTGTGATGTGTGATTTACATTTGTAAATCATTTAAATAAATGCCCACATCTGGGGTTGGCTGGATCTCTTGTCTCTGCGTCATCCCTGTTGGTCCTGACCACTCACAAGGTCCGTCTAACAGTCCATATAAATTCTGTTATGACATTTAGTTTCTAATCCTCCTCCATTGTTTGTGAATGGGAAGCCAAGTCCTTGCTGTGTTTAAATGTAACTGAATTCATGTCATCTTATTTACGTTCTTCTGCTTCAGGTGCTAAACAATACAACAGATCAGGAATCAGTTTACTACTGAAGTCATTCGGATTTCATCATCGTACTGTTGACAGTACCGTTTCCTTTGTATTGCTGGTTATGATCAACTTGTTTTTATGGTTCCTTGTTAGGTCTGTGTCAGTGTTTCTTTCTGGGAACCACATGTAAAGCTGCAGTTCACAGTCACACAGACCAGAATGTCGCAGCTAAAAAATGCTATAATTCCCTCAATCTCATGGTATAATATGGCTTTAATATGCAATGCCTTGCAACAATCCCCTCTGGAAAACATTATTATTGTTGTTATTTTGAAAACGGGGGTAAAGAGGACATAGGTTGGCCCCAGGTAAGCAGTGTAACTGTGGCGTAAATAAAGCTGTTAACAGATTAATGTGTTTTAATTGTCCCCACTTGAGGTGGTGGGGGTGGGTGGGGGCAGAACATATGCAACGCTGAACTGACCATCTGTTGGACCTACAACTGATGCACACACACACACACACACACACACGCGTAAAAGGGGGTGGGGGATCCTCAGGTTGTAGGTGCAACAGATTGTGTGATCAGACTCCATGCTCAATTGCTCATTGCACCATGCTGCGCAATGGGAAATGAATGCAGCCGAACATACTTACCACTCAGGGCTAGAGCAAATGAATTATGTTCAAAATACTACAAAACACTATTATGTAGTACTTGGGTTGTGCAGATAGATGATGGTCTCTGTGATTGCTGGAAAGTGGGATACGCTCTTTGCATTACAGTCTAAAAGCTTTATCTATCATAACAATCCAAACTGATACTGATGTGTCAACTGTCAGGAACTGTGTGTCACGTCAAGTGTACATTATCAAGGATTCCTCCACTAAACATGAGAGAAAAGCTTGTATTTTAACATGACGCCATGCAAGCAAGTCATAGAGAATATCATAAATAAAAAAATTAAAAAAGAAGATATTTCCAGCTTTGTGACAATACACTTTTAATCTAAAAGGGTTTTAATTTGATCTAATCAAGTTTTCAACATTTCTATTATTTATTTTATATATTGAAAATGTAACTGATAAGCACTCCAAGCACCCTTAACCAATAATAAGTAATAGTGATTTAATAATAACGTTATTTGTGTAACACTTTTCAATACAAACAACAATGTGCTTTACAACAGACAATAAGTTAGTGACTGTGGAGAGAAAAAATAATGTTGGCGGCCATCTGCCTTGACCGGTTGGGGTGAGTGGAGAAACATGGGGAAGAGGAGAGGTAGGTGGAAAAGAGCTGAAACTGTGACTTTCTGGAAGCAGTAGATAGAAAGTCAAGGGATCGATGAAATCATTTGGATCCATCTCCTCAGGATAACACAAATTTCAGGGCAAATAGTTGTCAACACATTTGAGTCGGGTTGGTTGGTCATCTGCTGGTTTCAAACACTGCAGACATGCCACTAACATGGCAACAAATAGCTGTAAGTACTCAGTCTAAAAAAAAAATTATATTTCTTGTCAGGCTGGAAAACATGTGAAGTAATTATATACTACAGCCTTCACTTTGGCTGAATCCATAGATTAGATAAAGAATCATTGATTAAACACTTATGTGTGATCCATACATCAGTCTACACCTAATGAAGGCTCCATTTAATGTCCATTTATATAAAAAAACATTAGTGTCCAATGTTTATGGTGTCTCTGAGGGGACATGGGGCTGAGGTGCATTGCGTTGATCCGCTAACCTGAGGATTACACTCTGAACCCAGACATCAAGTCCACTCCACCAGATGAGAGGAAGCAGCTGTGAACACCATAGCCTTGAGCCTGTCTGCATTAATGTTACATCTCCAGCACCTCACACTCACCATTACTAATTAATCCAAATCATGTTCCACAGGGCTGAGCGCTTAGTCACATCGTCCACCTAGACCAGCCAACCTCAACAGGGAGAGAAAGGACAACCATCATAATAATTCCACTTAAGTATTTAGCTACTGCATTATGCATGAGAGTGAAATCAGTGCAGAGGGCATCAGAATCAGGATGTTAGCAGTGTGGCTTGCATGTTTTTATGTATGTGTATGACCATGAGGTTGTGTCAGTGTGTGCACTGATTTATTTATCAGTCATACTTAATGAAAATGTGTGAGGTAGTGTGGGGGAGAGGGGAAGCACTTTAAAGAAACACTAATAGTAAGTAATGTACCTTGCATTTCAGAGTGGTTTGCTGTTAGCCATCATATTTCTTTTTCCTATACCCACAGGTAAGAGTTGACAACCTAATTCCAGGCAGAGATGTTTCCTTTACAACTACAAGGCAAAAGGATTTAGTTCAGGGTCCCCAAGAATCAAAGGAATCAGGTTAGAGGAGGAAGAAGAATAAGTTTGCCACGAACCAGAAGCATTTACATGTATTAACATGTTGATGGAATAACCCCAAACCATACATCTTGAAAGAAACTTTTCACAACATCACAGCTGCAGATACAAAAGGCTAAAATTCTTTTTTTTCTGTATTGGGTCTAGGCTTAGTCTTCGAGATTGGGTGAGGAGTTCAGACATCCAGAGGGAGCTTGGAGTGGAGCCACTGCCTCCTCACGTTGGAGGGAGACAGTTGAGGTGATTCGGGCATCTGATCCGGATGCCTCAGAGTTGCCTTCAATAGTTGGTTTTCCGAACACGCCCGACTGGGAGGAAACACCAGGGTGGTCCCAGAACTTGCTGGAGGGATAATATATATCCCACCTGGCCTGGGAACGCCTCAGGATCCCCCAGACCCTGTCTCACTACAATTTTAAGTATAATTGAAAATATATATATTTTTTACTTATTTTATCTTCTATTTTGTCTTATATTCTATGTCTATCATTACTTTATTTATTTCAAATTTCAAATTTGTATCTTATCTTCTGTGTTTTACTATGTTTCTCTCGAACAGATTTGATTCTATCATTGCATGTTGGTTCAACTCCTCTAGTGCTATATAAATAACACTGACTTGACTGTATATGTACTTTTCATTGTTTCATTGTTTCAATTAAAATATTGCATTGATTTAGTGAAGTATATTTTAATGTACAACTGTAAATACTATAAGAAAAGCAATTGGCCAATGACATAACACGTGGGCTGATATACAAATGAATGAAAATTGAAATAGCGTAAAAATGATCTTAATTAGACACTATACAGATTCAAGGCTGGATGAATGGATGAATTGCCGAAGACTACAGGTACACGGGCATGCATTTGAATTTGATTGTACCTCTATATCTTCAGTACATAAAAATGTGCCATAGGCCTTTTGAACAAAAGGTAGCATAACTTTTTTCCTTTGAGTGTTTGTAGATGTTTGAGTGTGCACATCAAACAACGCTCCATGGAAAATGTATTTTGCAAGGTGGTCTGAGAAAACTGAAAAGCAAGTGAACATGATTTGTTGACAACATGGAACATATTAGTGCATGGTTCTTACTTTTTGTATCACTCTGTCTCTCTCCTTACCCATTATGTGCTTCTACAACACACTGGCCTTTCTACTGTGTGCTTATGCTGCCTGTGCCAGCTGCCTGCTCTAGTTGAAGACAGATCAAGGACCCCACAGCTTGTTAGGGCGTTTACAGTGAATTCAATTTATAGGACTTTTTGGAAAATACAGAGTCGTCGACCAACAACTCTTTATGGGTCACAAATTAGAGTTTATTATTATAACTCTGGGTACATGCCCAAAAACATAATTTAATGTGAGATCCTCTCACACCAGCCATGACTCCTGTCAACATGCTGATGTTCAGACCCACAAATACTGAGAAATCATTTTTACATTAGTGCTCAGTACTTATGGGTCAGAATCACACCAATCTTTGAATTCGACCTTCATTTTGATCTCAACTGTAAAGTTTCATGACTGGTTATTACACACAGTACAATATTTCTCCTCAGATACCCGACCATTATTGACAATAATCCATCAATTCATTGACCTTCCATTATGCTACAAAGTGTTGATTCTAACCAATGCTGCAAATACCCTTATCTTGATGATGTTCTCCTTTACACTTGACATCTATTGCACTTCTGTCCGTCCTGGGAGAGGGATCCCTCACATGTGGCTCTCTCTGAGGTTTCTACCTTCTTTTTACCCTGTTAAAAGGGTTTTTAGTAGTTTTTCCTTACTCTTGTTGAGGGTTAAGGGCAGAGGATGTCACACCTTGTTAGAGCCCTATGAGACAACTTGTAATTTGTGAATATGGGCTATACAAATAAAAATTGATTGATTGATTGAGTAATAAACTGCTATGGCTCAGGGGACAGAGCAGGTGGTGCACTGATCAGAAGGTTTGGGATTAAATCCCTGTCATCAGGTGGCATGTTGAAGTGTCCTTGGGCAAGACGCTGAGCCCCAACTTTCCCAAAAGGGTGTGAATGTATGAGTGATAGAGAGCTGTGTGAATGGGTGGATGTGACTGTACTGGAGGTATTTATGGTTGAGATCTATCTTGTCTTATTACTCAGGATGACGTGGTACACAGAATAAGGTCTGAAGGAGATTATACTAATTTACCACATATTTGTGTTATAATACAGAATTCATCACATATATCATTAACTTATTCACTGTATCCATTGGACAAGGGTTGAGTTAGGAGGTCGAATACATAACAACCTGAGGAAGGTACAAATTATCTCTGTGAAAATGCACTCTGATGTACTTGAAGACAGATAGAAAAGACTCAATAAGGGTTTGACAAGATGAGACATGGATTCAATATTTTTATCCAATAGAGAAATGCCATTAATAATATAATAGTATGCAGCGTCCTTGACTTTGTAAGCATATAATACGCCCTTATGCATCCAGTATTGACAATAGATACTTCTACTTAACACATCATTCATCTCCAAAATTGTTATTCCCTCACATTCCAAGTTTTCCCTCACAGTGACTCTTACTGTTAAGCGCTTTGATTACGACTAGAAAAGCAATTTATAAAAACAGAATATTTACAAACTCACACAATTAATAAATACCAGCCATACACTGTCATGGCTGGTAAAAACATCCATAACATTTTTAAGGCTAAATTATACACACTTTTTATAAGGACAAATCCATTCCTCGGTGAAAGCATTGAGTTGAGTTGTGTATTAATACTCGTTTATTCAAACTCTCAAAGTGTGTGAACTTGTATCTCCTGGCTGTTCCATGTGTGGTCACAGAACCAAAAACAAATGCCATCTGGTCATCATCCTGACTGCCACTCTAGGGATCTGAGAAGACCATCTCCTATCCTCCCCTGCTGCTTATATACCAATCCATTTGTCCATCAAGACATCTATTCATCCACCCATGCAGTCGTCCAAATATTCCCCCGCCCCTCTGGTCCCCTGTCCCAGCTATGTGGTGTAGCCATTACCAACATGTTTTTTTTCTTTTTTCGAGGCAGTGCATTTGAATGAATCCCTGTGGAACTTTGGCATCATAAAAGGCTTTGAAAACCTCTGTGGGTACATCTGTCAACCGTTTTCTGGAGTTACAGTATCTCTGTGTATGTGTGTGCGTGTGCGTGTGCGTCTGTGTGGATTATGGAAGTGCATCTGTGAATGTGTGTGGGGGGAGTGCTGGGAGGAACGATGGGGTCTAATTTGTTGAAAACATCCAAGCCACAGACATGGTGGGAGTTGGAGCATGTGCGTGTACATGCTATGATTACATGTAGACATGGCCATGGGTATGATTTTTTTCTGCGCATTTATTTCCCTGTTTCCAGGCTAAGCTAGGCTGCTAGCTGTAGCATTATATCTTCCATACAGAATGAGAGTGACAATATGAGGCTGAGGTTATGTGAATCATGAGTAGCATGTTTTTACACTGAGAATGGAGTGAATGGGGATGTCCCACTCGGTAAACAGAATAACTACCTGCTAACATCGCTCCCTAACATTTCTGTCTCATGTCCCAGTATAGGAGGAGCCAAAATGCATGAAAGAGATGTTACAGAAAGGAGCCAAATAAGTCTTTTATCTCAAATGACAACAAACTATATATCAAGTCTTTTGAATTACAGGTCATTATTAATCTATTGTCAAAGGAAATCCGGGGCCCACATTAGCTACCTCCCTTATTTTGGACAGGAAAGTGTGACCCAGTGTCCAGAGGTCATCAAATTAAATACAATTTGCTAATGGTCATTGGTGTACATCATTAATGTTGAACTTGTGTTCTTCTGTGATTGCACACATGTATCGTATCGTATTGTATCTTTTTTATTCAGTAATAAAAAATTATACTTCCCACACAAATAGTCAACAGTCTATGTAAAAAGTAACTGAAAAGGCACAGGCAACAGATCCCTGTCCTATATTTCTATCCATCCAGATCAGCCTCCAGATATAAACCAGCAAAGCAAAACAAACGAATTATTCACACTTGTAACCCTCAAAAATGGCTTCACAGACCATTTCTTTGGAAACAAAAATTAGGTGACACATTTCAAAGTTTACAATTGCCTTGTTCCACAATCTAACCCCAACGATTGAAACACATCTAATTTTGACCCCTTTTTTGCTTTTTGTACATCAAATTTACAAACACCTTTTAAATCATATTTATTCTCCTGAATTGAAAATTAATAATTATCGATAATAATGGTTTTATTATCCAACCCTTATTTTAAAGGTTTGCCCCCACAGTTCCACACAGTGAGATAGATAAGAATAAGTGAACAATAAATTAGATCTAGATTTGTACATGATTGCAATATTTCTCTTTAATCTAATTATGATCAATCACAACCCCTAGAAAACTCTTTTGAGTTTTTACAATTAAGAGACAGTTTATTGACATCAAACCAAGCTTTGAGGATTCCCAGATCCCTTTCAATGGTGCAGAGAAGTTCCTTTAAATTGTTAACGTATGAGCAGAATGTGAAAATGTCATTCAAATGAGCTGAATTCTGTGTGAAATTTTACTTTCAGAAATGCTTGTGTGGACTTCTAAAATAAGGCTCTGAGCTCGTAGGTGTTATAGGGGTTTACAGATTCTGTGTCATATGAGGATATGTCACAATTCAACTTTAAGGTGAAGGTAGGTTTAATGTTAGGGTATGGTTTAGTTTAGAATTACGTTATGATAAAGTTAGATTTAGAATTAGGTTATGTGTAGGACAATGGTTAGATGTAAGTAGTCTTGGTTATGTTACAGTGAAATTAATGTAAGTCAGTATCCTGAAGATACAACCCTGTGTGTGTGTGTGTGTGTGTGTGTGTGTGTGTGTGTGTGCTGGAACTTGTGTGCGTGTGTTGGAAGTGACAGCCACGAAGAAACCACTGCAGTCAATTAGAGGCTGAGAGCCCCGGGGGCGTCACTCTGTGACTTCGGTTCACATCTCCACCTCTGCTCCTTCCTTGCCTCGCCTCCATCCTCCTCCAACTAAAATCTTTCTTCCTTTGGTTCTTTCACTTCTATGCTGAGCACTGTGACAGCCACTGGAGTCAAGGACTTTCATCCAAAGCGTCACCTGTCACTGCCATTGACTTGGTGACTGTTGTCCTACCAGAACGAGGGAGGGAAGGAAGAGGAGGGGAGAGCGGTGAGGGCTAAGAGGGAGGCTGACATGTTGAGCAACGAGAAAAAAGCACGAAGAGGAGCACAGTGACACAGAGTAAAGGAATATGTGATTTGAGGTTCCATTTACATTTTACATTGTAGACATTCAGCTGATGCTTCTATTTTGTTGAGTGACTTGCAATGAATGTGCCACAAAAATAAGCGTCAGCTGCTGGATCTACAGTTAGTGCAGCCTGCAAATAAGGAAGTGCAATGTTAGGCCTTAGTGTCCTATTGGACATGCTGTGTGTGAAGTAGAGGAAGATATATGTTATGTATATTTCAGTGGCAAACTCTGTTAATATCCATGAACTCTACCCAAGTTATTTCAAAGCAAAACTGATCAATGCACAGACACTAAATAAATCTAATAAAATAACATGTCATGTTTTTGTTGTTAGGTACAACCTATTTCTCGATGTGCTAAAAGTACATCCACACTTTTCTGAGAGAGAGGTGTGGAGTGGACTCACTGTTGCCCCTTGTTATTGATCAATCCATCCATCCAACGATCAAATTTCTTCCCTGAATTAGAGGCTGGGTCACAGTGGCAGAAGACTTAACGAGTTGTCCCAGAAGTCCATCTCCCCAGCAACAGTTTCCAGAGGCCTGTTCTACAAAGCAAGATTTGCAGGTATCGGGGAAACTTCAGGTTTAGTTCGGTTTAGTTTTCAGTCCTACAAAGCTTGTTGACTTTTTATCAGGATAAATCACCATGGTAAATGATGCTGTATGGCTGATCTGCTCCGGAGCAGGATATGTTGGAGATAAGAGATCAACCTGTATAAAAGCACCGCCCACTAACCAATCAATTCATTTGAAACATGACAACACCGTTCTTAGAGGATCCTGTGGCGCTCAGTGTGGATTGTAAGAGTCTCTGAGGAGGACAAGGTTCTTGAGAGACCCACGAAATCCTTTCACCTACCCTGATAAGTATCTTTATGAAAGATATAGCTTCTCATCAGAGGGAATGATACACCTTTGGGATGGTGGGATAACCAGACATAGTTTTATACTTTTAGCCTTCCCTTTGAGTAGGTTTATCCTATGAAATTAAATATTTAGTTCGAGTGGGGGATAGATGGTTTACAAATTCAGCCCCCATCTCTCCCTCCCCTCACTCTCTGAGACTTGCTTGGTCAGCCTTCACCAAAATGACACTACACTGTGTGCGGGAAGGATAAGGTAAGTTTAAAACAATGTCTGATTGGTTAAGTCAATCCTCGCCACTAACACCCCTAGTACATTTCAATCTTTCCCTGTTTCCAGATGCCCCAGGCACATCCTGGCACCACAGTACCAAATGCATTGCGCACTAAAATAGGTCCATATGTTTTTATTGACTAGTAATTGCAAACGTTTCCACCACAGTGTGTCCTCAGACAGTGTTATATAAAGCCCATTAAAGAGGCTGAATCATGTGATGAGCGAAACATTTGATCTCTAATCCAAGAGGCTTCTTCAGTTCAGTTCACCAGATCTTTTTAGTAAAGAATAGATTCATATTTAGTGGCCCCAAGTTATAATGTGGTGGTCACGTAATATATTTTTTTCTCAAATTAAGTAATTTACACATTCACACTATCAGTGATATTTTTTTTACTGTCATACCTGCATTTAGCAGCTGTAACTGGATTTCTTTTAGCCTGGATAATGTGTTTGTACTCCTCACATTTTTCTGATATAAAAGTTTGTTCCTCGTTTGTGGAATATGCTGTCTGTTGACTTGTCCATATTGGTGATTGGTCATATGCAGTTAACACCGCCCATTTGATTTGCACACACTCATATCTAGAGTAGGAAAGCCTGGATTGACTTAACGATTTGATAACCAGCGTCGTGTGACCTATTAGCTGGAAAGTGTTTGTTGGGTTAAATCGAGCCGGATTAAGGAGAAATATCCGGGGTATGTTGAGCTCACTTCGTAGTACAGGCTCCAGGTCCTTATGGCGGATCTCAAGGCGTTCCAATTTGGCTTGGTAGGTGGCATTTACATTGATTCAAACAATATTTATTTGAGTCTTTAAGTGCCATGTTGAATTGGGACACAGAAAAACTGTACTACACCCTGTAGCATCCATATTGGAGATATTTTTGTCTTGTGCAACGATGGTGGTAACAGCTAATTGCAGCCAAAGGCAGTGTACTTCGACACAGAAATGCATTATTTGTGTTACCGAAACTCAATTATTCAGTAGATGTGTTGACTTCAAATTGAGGCTCACACACTCCCTGGTGTTAATTTACTCTTGACCTGAGACAAATAACCCAAAGGACCTCTTACTTGTAGAAGCCATATTTATATTCTTAGTTTGTTTATCCTTATTAAGGTTATATTTGATTGACTCAAAAAATGTAAAATACAGCTCAACCAGACAATATGCAGCTGTTTGAAGACAGGAAATGCACAATGATTCTTGGAGAAAAACAGGAGTTCACATATATGCCTTGATTAGCAGATCACACACACATATAGAAAAACAGGATGATAAGCATACAACCCGTACACAATCAAATAGACTTTAGAAACTTCCTTGATGAAAAGCTTTAGGTTAACTATTCCTTGAATGTTGTGTCTCGTTGATCAGTAGTCTGTAGTGTATATAGCTTAACCCTGAACATGGAAGGACTCATTCACAAATGTATCAGTATTTGGAATTTGAATAAGCTTTGATTTGAGATGGCAAAGACTTGAACAAACATCTCTCATGTATTGATTTTAGGGGAATAACTGTCAGCCCTAATGATGAGAGCCAAGGTTTCCTCATATGAGCTTAATGTATGCAGATTATGTGTTCATGATTACTAATTATAGCACACTGATCACATTACTGCGTCTGAGGTGTGTCAGAGCTGTCAGAAGATCAGCATATTGGATTATCACAGGGAATCCATCTTGCATTACACATTTCTTTAAACGCCTTTGTTTTAAGTGAGATACTTAATCCATTGTTATGACACCTACACTGACAAAACCAATGTTGCAATCGCAATAAAATCCTGTTCAGGAGAGAAAAAACGATTAGCTTCCCCGAGCGATTTGCTTGTGATATTGATTGTGTGGATTTCAGGGATTTATATTGAAATACTTATGATAAACTTCAAAAATATACTGAAGTGGTTGTATAAAAATGTAATTGCAAGGTCTTAGTTAAACTCTTCATTATAGCAAGTGTTTTTCCAGGTACATGATGTTGTGAAGGCACAAATTGCTAAAACTCACAGAGCTTTACACATTTTCCAGAGACACCAAATACTACTTGTAGGAGCCATGAAGAATACCCCACTACACTACTTGTCCCCTTCAGACTGAATTACAGGGAACTGTGTATAATATTCTGTACAATGGATGTAATTTATATTTCATGCAACTGTCAGAGTTTTGCCTGCCACAATGTTGCTGCTACCAAGCCTTATATTTTTACATTGAGATTTCCTTTGATAAGGACCATTAATAATATCAATGATGAGCAGCCACGTGACTTTTGTTTACCGTCGATCAAAGCAGGGTAGAAAGTGAAAGGTGTCATGTTTATGTTATCTTCATGGTATCCCTGTCGCGGTGAAGAGGACTGTGTCCCTGGGATTAAGCTTGTACGGCATCAGGCCTATCACAATGACCACAGGATCATGGCCACAATGATGAAGTCACTCTCCAGCCACTTTTCTAGCCTTCTAACCATCTGTTCCTTTTGACTGAAAAAAATGACAAATATGCAGGTGACAATGAAGCCTTCCTTTCTGCCTTGAGCAAGCAGATAACAGTACACTGACCTTTAATGCTCATGAGTGCCACGCCTGAATTGGGAAAGACACTTGGATGACCTTGTGGCATACATCTCTTGGGCTCACAGTCGTCTGTGTGACTGTTACTTTCAGCAAACTGGATTCACTGAATAATTAGTGCCATCACTAACATCAAAAGGCACTTATACTTTTAATCAATAAAACATGCATAATCATGTTATTCTAAAGCAACTACTACACATAATGGAGTATTCTAGCATATAACTTCTGGTTGGTTTGTGGGACTGTGGTAGAAATCACTAGGGCTGCAGGGTGGTGAGCTTCCACGTTGAAGGTAGTTAGGTGTTGGTTGATGCTACCCACACACTTGTGAGACTCGCCAGGCTGTATGCTGCACCAAGTTTTGATGGCTGGACAGCGGCCCAAAATTCCCTCAACTCCAGAGTGAGAGAATCTGCACTGCAAGACTGAAAGTCTGTGTTTTCTCATTTATTCAATTTTGCTCAAGAAAATGCAGTGATATTAATGTTATTGTACAATAGCAAACAAACATATATGTCCTGTTAGTCAAGTTAAATTGTCAGGTTAATAAAAGTGTATCCACATCTTTCCACCAAGAACCCTGACCCCTGTACATGATTAATATGGTTATAATCATAGTTAACAGCCACTTAACTACCCATAACAACCCATGCAATGCATTTTTGTTCATGGTTGCTGTCCTTATTTCCATTGGTTGTATTAGACATTTTTGTTAATCTATCTATACGGTCATTTCTGGCAGAATGTGTATAAATTGAGAGCTCCTGAGAACTGCAATCAAATTCCTTGTTTCTGTGGAATTGGCCCCTAAAACCGAACTTATCGGTCCAGAATACAGCCATTCCGCTGCCTCACATCCAAGGTGTCAGCATTATTCTTCAATAAATTAACTGTACTAAATTCTGATGCAATCAAACACCTAACACCCGTCTCCCCACCCATCTGCATGTGTGCCTCATACCTCTTGTGTCTGGGTCAAGTTCTATGAGGAAAGGCAGATGTTTGGGGGTTGCTGAATGTGGCGTGTCAGTTCACATGCACTCTTCTGTCCTCCCACCTTTCTTCAACACCCTCACTGGGGAAAACGAAGCTGCTTATCACCCCTCTGAGAGCCATTATGGTGAGGGCCACAGCCCTGACATATTGATTTCTGACTCTTTTTCGTTTCTCTCCCCATGAGGTTGTATGGCTGTGGAGAAGGGCTGGCACAGCTCTTCTTATCACTCAGACTGGAAGGCTGTTTTTCACTCCACAGCTCGCTGCAATTCACCCCTCAGACAAACTCCACATGCACAGTACTGCGTTTTGCAGAAACTGTGAAGGAATTTGTTTTGACCAACACCAAAATAATTCAGACAGTTCTTAAACATATGTGTAGATTCCGGGGCTTGTACAATTCATTTAAACCACCTTAAGCTATGGAACATTACTTAAAAACAATCCTGTACAATTTCAGTTCACAATTATTCCAATGAAATTTTGCGCTGATATTCATATTATCCTTTGTGTAAATTATCATAACTTGGGTGCTCCTCTGATCCTCTGACTTTCCATTTTATGGTTAGGTCAAATTTTGTATTGGCACAATACTAAGACTTTTATGACTAGATATTTATACAGAACATAAACATTTATAGAATTGGTGAAATGAGTGATACATTAAATGTCACTATGGACTCATCTGAACATCATTGGATAGATGTAATATCTAGCATTTAAAGAATGTCTGAGTAGCATTTTAATGAAGACCTGTGGAGATATTGATGTTAATTGTAATGAGATGTCATGAAAAATACAGGGTGATGTACTACTGAATTGACCATAGGTCCCAGTCAATAACGTTCCGTCCCTTTGGGGCTTGAGGTACTCTTTGACAATATTTCTTTGTCCATGCATTGGATAAAGCATGTAGTCAGCAAGCTCTGCAGCTCATCATCCGGGCCACACTGTGAAACGCAGAAATGCATTTGTGTCTGAGATAAGTAGCATTTGCATAATTTATTTTGTGTCTGTTGAAACCATAGACTGTATATAAAGATGGATGAAGCATCGCCCCTACCTCCCACTGTACAAAATGAAGCCCAAATATCCCAAATATGGGTGCACACCTTGCACTGATGTAGTGGTGATCGAGGTATTGGAGCGATCAAAATGTTTTGACTTAATTTTTGGAGAGCTGTCGTGTTCACATTTATACATAGTCTATAGTTGAAACCAGAAAAACATTGGTTATTAGGTTGAAACTCCTGAAAACCAATGATCATGATGCACATTTTAACGAGACTAGTGCACTAGTCGTTTGCAGTGCCTATTTGGAATGGGCTGTCATTTTGGCCTGTGGTAATGTTGGTTGCAGTTTTCTTTCCTGAGCTGTAAACAAAAGAGACCTGCAGTCATTGAACCATGGCAGGTAAATACCCACTGAGTGACCCAGTCAACAGAACCCTAAAGCTGCACCACCACTGCTGCACAAAGAATTGTGCACCTGTTAATTCAAAGTTCAGTGAAGCGCATAACCCTAAACTGAAGAATCAGTTGTCAATGCCATTGTCATGTGCTTGTGATTGACAACATCACTTACATCGATGAGTCCCAACTGTTACTGCTACAGAAAGTTACTCACCTGTTTATTCAAAGTTTATTATAATTGAATAGAATTCACCATCCAGAGGTAAACTAGGCTTTGACAAAAGATGTTTGTGTCCAAATTGCACCAAATTTGACACTGTACCTTCTTGGGCCCTCAACAAGACACATGCCAAGTGTGAAGCCCTTAAGATGAGCGATTCTTGAGATATGCGTTCCACATTCAGACAAGCAGACAGATGGACGGTTCTGGAATTAGTAGATAGAATACACTGTTTGCAACTGTTGTACAATTTGAAACCACTGGATATCTGTTGAGGTGTGCGGTAGGTTACTTTGGCTAAACATTCAAAGTGTACCTCAAATATACATTGTACTCAAGTTTGGTGCGATTTGGACACCCAATACTTCAATATTGATAAAAATTGTATCCACAGGCAACCAGCACTCTGTAGCGGTTAGTGAAGGAAGGGCAGCGTGCTAACAGTCCGTCTGTGGACAGGACATCCTCGGACAAGCTACAGCAGCAGTAAGCAACTGGCGGCCTATTTCACCTTATCAGACATTCACAGGAGTTGCTGGTACTGATCTACATCATGGCATCAACATTCATGTAATCACATCACAACAAGTTTTTAGGAAATCATTAAAACTTTTATATGTTTACATTGTTGTAACCACACACTTGACCTTGTATTATCATACGGTGTCAAAATTTAACATCTAATAGTACCATAATTAAATAACCTTCGATTTTTCATTATCAGAATATATGCCACTAATAAAAAACTCCTTTTCTAGATGTCTACCTGATAGTGCTGTAGCTAAATTTAAGGAAATAATTCCAATTACATTTAAACCCTTATTATCCGTCGATATAACCAACAAATTCTTTAAATACCCTAGCTCCACTGAGATTAACCATCTTGTCGATAGCTCTGTAAAGTCATTACGATTAACATTAGACTCAATAGCGCCTCTAAAAAAGAAATGTGTAAAACATAGTAAATAAGCTCCGTGGTATAATTCCAAGATACATGAATTAAAACAAGCATCAAGAAAACTAGAAAGGAAGTGGCGCTCCAGCAACCGTGTTGAATATCTCCTAGACTGGAAGAGTAGTGTTAAAGCATCTAAAAAGGCCCTCCACAATTGGCACTAATACACCATCACGAACAGAAATCTCAGAAACTGCTGAGAATCTTACCAATTATTTAGACAGCTTCTCTCTGATCACCCTTGATCAGCTGACCAAAATAATCTCATCCAACAACTTGTATCTTAGATCCCATCCCTACAAAATTACTTAAAGAAATCCTGCCCCTAATTGATAGTACGTTACTGAACACGTCAATCTGTCATTATCATCAGGATATGTACCACAGTCCTTTAAACTAGCTGTAATCAAACCCTGACTCAAAACACCCAACCTAGACCCGGAGGTTTTAGCCAACTACAGACCGATATCCAACCTCCCCTTCCTGTCTAAAATCCTTGAAAAGGTTGTAGCCAATCAGCTGTGTGAGTTTCTCCAGGAAAGTAATGTATATGAAGACTTTCAGTCGGGGTTTAGAGCCAATCACAGCACAGAGACAGCCTTGGCAAAAGTCACTAATGACCTTCTAATAGCTTCAGATCAGGGATTTGTGTCTGTCCTCGTTCTGTTAGATCTTAGTGCAGCATTCGACACAATTAACCATCACATGTTATTACAGAGACTAGAAAAGTTAATTAGCATTAAAGGAACCGCCCTAAACTGGTTTAAATCATATTTTTCAGATCTATTCCAATTCGTGCAAATTAATGATGAGTCATCTGTGCGCACCAAAGTTAACCACGGTGTTCCACAGGGCTCTGTGCTCGGCCCAATGTTATTCTCATTGTATATGCTTCCACTAGGAAACATTATCAGGACACACTCTGTAAATTTCCACTGCTATGCGGATGACACCAAGTTATACTTGTCAATAAAACCAGAACAATGTAATCAATTAACTAAACTCCAAGCATGTCTCAAGGACACAAAAACCTGGATGACCCGCAATTTTCTCTTATTAAACTCAGATAAAACAGAGGTTCTAATACTTGGCCCTAAACACCTTAGAGATACATTATCTAATGATATAGCTGCGTTAGACGACATTGCCCTTGCTTCCAATGAAACAGTCAGGAACTTGGGAGTGATCTTCAATCCCAATTTGTCCTTTAATTCTCACTTAAAAAGATGCAGAAAAACTAGTCCACGCCTTTGTTACATCCAGACTTGATTATTGTGATTCCTTATTATCAGGCTCCAGCAGTAAGTCGTTAAAGACTCTGCAGCTTGTCCAAACTGCTGCAGCACGTGTCCTGACAAGAACCAGGAAGAGAGACCACATTTCTCCTGTGTTAGCTTCACTACACTGGCTTCTGGTTAAATCTAGAATAGAATTTAAAGTTCTCCTCCTCACCTTCAAGGCCCTTAATAATATGGCACCATTATACCTCAAAGAGCTGATAGTACCTTATCAACCCACTAGAGCACTGCGCTCCCAGAATTCAGGCTTACTTGTCGTCCCTAAAGTCTCTAAAAGTAGAGTAGGAGCCAGAGCTTTCAGCTATCAAGCTCCTCTCCTGTGGAATCATCTCCCACTTTCAGTTCGGGAGGCAGACACCATCTGTACGTTTAAGAGTAGGCTTAAAACCTTCCTTTACGATAAAGCTTATAGTTAGAGCCGGTCCAGGTTTGTCTTAGACCTGCTCTTAGTTATGCTGCTATAGGTCTAGAAGGTCGGGGACACATGACACGGAGCTTCTCTTCCCAGCTTCTCCTTCCTCTTCTCCCTCCTTATCACATCAAAGAAATTCATATCTCATCAATACATGTTACTGACTTGACTTCTTCCCCGGAGTCCCTTTGCCTTATCGTCCGCAGATCCAGAGTGTGTGTGGTGTTCTGTGCACCCAAGGGTACGTGAACTAGCCTCTGAAGAGGACATCAGAGGACATCAGAGGACATCAGAGGACATTTAGGCTAAAACCATGTTGTAAATGTACATTTTGAGTCGAATATGAATAACGGGGCTTGCTGGCACTTGGATGACACCACACGAGCAGTATGGAGGCACTTTCTGTTGTTTTATCACGTCTGAAGAAGAGGTCACCATTGACTTCAATTGTATTGGATTTGGCTGCAACAAAGTTTACCCCTGAAACTCCAAAAGTGTTTTGTGGACTCAAACACTTCACCCACCCCTCTATCGGCATAGGGGTGAGTAGATAATGAGTGAATTTTCATTTCTCTGTGTGCTATCCCTTTAAGCACCACTAACTCCTTCACATTCACCCATTCACACACACACTGTCATACATCATTTGGGTTATATTTTAATTTCAGGACAAACCACATGTATGGATGTTGAAGGGACTTGTTGGCATTACCTGCTGGTTAAAAACACAAATCTATATAAGTAGGAGCATACTATACCAACCCCATCCTCAGAGAGACATTACTATGGCTTTCCCTTCAAACTTTTTTCTTCATATATGGCAGCATACAATATGTTTACACAATTCCCTTGCTTGTTATGTTTTGTTAGGACCGCTTTACTGTTAAATTTGATTGCTTACTCTATATTTTGTTCAGGGCTCACTGTACTCTTATTCCTCCTTTGACCCACATAACCTGCTGTAGATAGTCAGTTTCCACACTGGGATAAATAAAGCTTTGTCTCTCTTCCAAATAAATAGGTATGTGAACTTTCTGCTTCATCCCAGCTGGAACTGTCTAATATATTTTCTTTTTTTCACTTTGTTCACTTATTACTCTCCCCCTTTCTCTCGCTCCATGTCTTTCCCTCTGTCATTCTCTGCTTCCCTAATGACTACAATAATGAGGCATTATCATCAGCTTCGACGACAGATGCTCGGAATATTCGGTCTCTAAATCTTTCCCTCTGTCTCTGTCTTTCTCGCTGCTTAATCTTCACTTCCTCTGTCTCTCTCATTCTCGTTATTCTTTTTTCTTATCAGACAAGCCATTCTTCAGCAAACTGGAACCTCATTACTTCCCATAAGCATCTTTTTCAATCTGTCTGCTCTGACTTTCACAAGTTGTCTTGTGCACTGTAAGTATTGTAAAAGTACCGCTGGTGTTCATGATGAAAAACATGAATTAATTAATAATTTGTATTATTATTTGCAAAATATAAAAGTTTTATTTGTAAAATGTGCTTCGTAAAAACATCTAAAATTGTTCTTGCATATGTCCCCATGAAATAGCTCATATAATGAAATAGTTTTTCAGGAATTGACCCATCAATACAATGTGTTAACGATTTAAATATCATTAGCTGATATCTGGGACTAACATTCAGTCTTAATTCAGAGTTAATCCAAATGATTTAGCAGTGACACATCACTAGCCTTGTCCCCTGTTTCTTCTAATGTTTCCCTGATCAAAGATCCCTGTTGCTTTGGCAGGTATCCATCACTTAGGCCCGGGCCACACTGGCTGCATGTGTGGCATGTGTGTGTCAAGCATTGTCTTGCTTTTCAATTGAGTGTCCATAACATCAGGTCAGGGCGGCCACACTGCCTGTTTGGGAGCCGCATCTCAGGCACATCTTCTACGTGAGACTTGCGCTGCCCGTCTGGGGATTCAGAGACTCGCTCATTTTCTCTGTGCGCCACATGCAGTTAACAGCAAAATAGACATTGACATTTTCATTTCAATATCTTAAAAACTAAGTTGACAAGCTTTATGCAACTTTTAATCTTGGTCGAATGAGGACAGTTTTTAATTTGTTATGGTTTTATGATTAAGCTCATTCAACATTCACATGGTAGCCATTTTCCTCCAACATTGGTGTGAAGCTCAAATGGCGAGAAGAGGCTGTATTCTTAAGAGCAAATTATGAAATGTATGCAGAAGAGCTCATAAATAAAGACAATCAATTTGCAAATATTGCCACGTTTCACTCTTGTCTTTACGCAGCATTCAGTATGTCATATTAATACATTTGAATTTACAATTATTGACCACACTGATTCTGGACAGAAATTATATTAAAGTCGGTGTTTATCTGATAATACTGTAAACAAATTTACTTTGACATTAACCTCACAGCCATGTGTCAGTACAATACATGAGAGTTATCGAAACTTCACTCCCATACTAGTTGATAACTTTGTTAATAGTACAGCAGCCTCATTAAAATCAACCCTTGACGCTGTCGCCCTGCTGAAAAAGAAGACAGTAAATGAGAGGAGATTAGCTCCATGCTATAATTCTCAAACAAATGTTTTAAAACAGACATCATGGAAGCTGGAGAGGAAGTGGTGTTCCACCAGCCAAGATGATTTTCACCTAGCCGGGAGAGATAGCCTGATAAATGTAACCTCACCCCAACCGGTCGAGGCAGATGGCCCCCACATTGAGTCTGGTTCTGCTAGAGGTTTCAGCCAATGAGGGAGTTTTTTTTCTCCACAGTCGCCAAATTGCTGCTCATTGTGGGAACTGTTGGGTTTCTCTATCATTTTTGAGGTCTTGACCTTCTATGTAAAGTGCCTTGAGATAATGTATATTATGATTATGATATCATCAAGTGAAGTTAAATGTAGTTTCATAAAGAGACTGCTGGGCCTTGTCAGCTGTATGCGTTCTACTAAGTGCCATTCTACTTAATTCCTGTGTTTTTTATCCTTCATAATGATTGATAAGTACTTTGGTCAAATTTCTGTTTTTTAATGCATCATATAAATAAATCTGACTTGACTTAACCTGGTGAATATTATACCAGCACAGTGTATCACATCTGCTCCCCATGATGGATCTGTTGCTACGCCATGATGTGAATAATGCGTTGATATGTATTCTGGTTGGTCTCTGTTTCACTTTACCCTTGCCAAACCGAAATGGAAAAGGGAAGAAATTCTGGGTCAATATTTGATTTAAACACATTTTGGTCAAATATTCAAGCATTTGAGCCTGAAGTCTGCATGTCTTCATAATGGGATTTACAAGAAAGATTTGGGGAATTTTTTTTGTTTGTATTGATTCTGATTACAATGCAGTATTATTGCTCAAATGAGTGACATTCATACAATTTGACAGCTTGTAAACAAGCTTACATTTTAGCCAGATTTTTCTAAAACCACTAATGATAACGAGAGCACATAATGTTCCTAATAATCCCTCATTACACACACAAACTGCCAGCATGTACACCTTTGGCATCCAGCTGTGTTTTTGTGTGGAGCAGTGTGCACAACCAAGTTGAATGTAAAATAATTAAGTCTAAACATGAAAAAACATTAATCTAGAGATGATTGTAAAATGTAATAAATTACAATAGTGTGTTTTCTGTGTTTGCTGTTGTTAATGCACTGTAAAACGGTTACAAGCAATATTTTAAGTGCTGGGTCAACAATAACCTGAGATATGTAGTACTGGACTTCAGGTTTAAAAGTCTGCTTAAAACCTGATTAGTCCTTGTGCTCCTTGCAACTTCTTTGTAGCGATGTCATGTTCTGAAGACCTGAGCTACGAAAGTAAAAAAATTTGATTAACCTCAGTTTTTAAGTATTTCTCACGCCCTTCCTTCACCTCTCAGCACCAAGTTGTCCTGCACACACAACGCCAAGGCACATCTTTTGAAGTGGATGCAGTTCCCTTAATTTTATTCAGTGTGCTGCTGATTCAATCCCTTCATCCTGTTCGGTGGTTTCCTCCGTCCCTTTATCTTCCCGTGGCCACCAGATGTGAGCCAACTCAGCCATGAAGTTGCTATCAGCAATGGTAAATGGGCAGAGTAAACTGGGCTAATCAGGGCAGCGAGGTGACGAGCCATTAATCCAAAAAGAAGATATGATGAAAACCTGTCCCTCCGACTCTCACACTTGACCTCCTCCCTTTCATCAAGTCTTCCCTCTTTCATTTTGCCACACATCCATTCATGCTTTCATCTTTCAATCTGTCTGTTGCTGCCAGGAGAAGGACGAGGCCTGGAGAGTTTTTATCCACAATCCACATTCACCTCGGCACCCAGGAGGTACTGGCATGTCTGTGTGTGTAAGCTCTAAAATTTTCTGTGAACTTACACTTAATTTAGCTATTTCTTCCTAATTTTCCATCACAGGGGTTTGCTCTGTAATCAGTCCACAGTGTGATAAGGCCTCGATAAGCTGCGGAGAAATCCCATAATAGATCTGAAATGTTTTGGCTGGTTTGGAGGTAATTACCAGATCTTACCTTTTAATTCGGCCGACGGTTCCCTGTGATCTGTGGAAATGAGGAGGAATGTAGCGTGAACCTGTTCTAATTGGTTTTTAGATGACTTTCACATGAGCTGTGAAATTATGGTAATCAACAAAAAGGACAGCATCTAGATGGATTTCAGTTGGTGCAGCACTACTCATTCTTTTATGTCTAAGAAAAACACTGCATTTGCCAGCTCTGTTCTTTGAAACATGTTTAAAGCTACGTTTAATGCATTACCCATTAACAGTGGTTATATGATGGTTGTCTATGACAACTATTTGAATTGAACTTGGATACCTGAATATTTCAGTTTTCTACTTCTATGTCTCTACATTTCATGTGTGTAGGCTATCTCCAATTTAACACTCAAGATAAAGATAAAGTGGTTCCCACTACTTACTGTACATTAAGTCTCTGGCTGGTTGGGAATTTCATTTGAATAACTTTCTGAGACCTGAATCAAAGATGAGACAAACTCTTTGAAGAGGCCTGACCTCTGAATTAAACTGTATATAAAGTAGTTGAAACTGGCTCCGCCTCCAGCTGCTCCAACAGTAAAATGATACTTACTCATTGGTCTCTTAACAGATTAATTATGTTAAAAATGAATGACTTCATCCGTTCTAATATGACTGCTGATACTTTTAAATGCATTTTGCAGACACTTAAATTACTTTTACCTTAGTAGCTTTGTGAATATAGGACTTTTACATGTAATAAAATATGAGTCATTGAATTTAGTTTACCCGTTTCTGTAAAGATAGACAGGTCAATAGGGATATAACCACAGCATTTCCCCAGTTGATTGGTTACATTTAAGCAGTGAGACAATTACAAAAATGTAACTATGCATTATCTTATAAAATATGTTCTAATTTGCTATTATTTCCACAACAGAAATATGAACATTACACAGTACCAGGTTCAAAATCCATTCATAAGAGGGGAATTATTTATAATAATTCCATGAATAAGAAAATACTATCGGAAAAGTTTGTTGAATGTCAGTACTACTGAAACAGAGATTTCTGACTCAGAATATGAGAAACAACTCAGTTAGTGAAATGTCTTTAAATATTGTAAACTCTTAACTACTTTTACCGTAAGCTACTTACTACACACCCAATATCCAATGATAGTAATGAACACAGAAGTACAAAAGAGCAGTAGACTTCCTACATTTGTGTAATGACATGGTGCAGACATGGGTACTGCTTGTTGTTTTACTATATGCACATTTCGTGAATTTAGGAGAAATCTACAGACACAAATAGACTAGTTTAGTAAAGGACACACCTACATTTGTGTTTTGGATGTTTTCTTCCCACCAGTCTGTAAAAAGACATGTTATGGAAGTGAAATTTCCCCAAATCTCAAACTAGACCTGTCCACGAGGAAATATTTGTTCCTGTCATGTCCTGCCTTAGCCAGTACAATTGATTTGTGCAGTTGCTGTTTTTGTGATTTAATCTCCTCATGTTAGAAGACCATACATATTTTACAAGCCCTTGTCTGAAACACGATGTTCAGCAGTGATGGGAATAATGGGAATAAAAAGCATTTGCAACCTCCTCTCAGTGGGGATGTTCCCCTTGGAGTGGATTTACACAGAGCCAACCACCGAGCATCTCCATGAAATCTGCTCCTCAGTGTGAACTGGTTTTTTTTGTCAATATCAGATGGTTGGAGGGCCCTGGGCTTGGCATCATAGCAGGCATCAGTCCTATCTCTGGCACAGCTCTTATTGAATTGTTTACCCTGAGAGAGAGGGAGGGAGAGACTGCGTGGGTGTTTGATGCCCTCCATCTTTCTCTGTCAGCGTGGCTTCTCCTCTGTATCTAATCCTACCAGGGCACCAGCTGCTCCCAGAAAGGCATCTCCTTAGGCACAAGACACTTCCTCTTAGAACTACCCCCTCCTGCCCACCCATCCACCCATCCACCCATCCACCCAGCCCGATCTCTAATGGGCACCCCCTCGGCCAGGCTGTGGTCGCTGAGGCCAAGTTCACACTGCTGGAATGATTGCAGTGACAGCAGTGTTTTTCTGATCATCCGTAGGGACTTTGGTTTATCTGGTCCGCTTCACTGAGCTGCCACTGACTGGAGCTGTGACAGACTGACACTCAAACAGGCTGATCGACAACTTGATCGACTGGATAAATCTCAAGAGGCTCAGACAGAGGCACACAGCATTCAGGGCGTGTGTTTGATTCCGTGCAGATCACCAGAGTCTGCATTCATAGGCGTAAAACATTCATGAAATATCTTTATAGGAACAGCACTGTCTCAATCTCTCATCTCTATGGCCTTTTAGGAGGCTGTATGTGATGTTCTTGAGTTGCTGTGCATTACTGTTTATAGAGTATTTCTGATATTCTGCACCCTGATGTATTTACCTGAGCAGACAAAGTAATCAATTTCCTCATACAGACACACTGTTTAGTTTCTAGTTCACTGCGGTCATCAGTGTTCTGCAGGAACTGATTAACACCAAACACTTTCGCTGTGTGTGTGTGGTGTGTAAAAGGAGGATTTCTGTACCTGAAATCACAACTATTAATCATCTCCTGACGCCAACCATCTGTTAAGAATCAAGGTGAATGAGAAGCAATGGCTAAAATATACATTTTTTATTAATTTAAGTTTGACTTATATTGAGCTTATTTCTTCATAATAACCATTTCCATGATTCTTTATCGTTTTTTAAAATGTTATTCATTTTATGAAGTAATTAAAAAATATTTGGGAATTGACATTTTTCACAACCACACTTGATGCTGAGTTACCATTCCAGGTCCTGAGCGATGAAGCAAGTTCAACTTACCCAGGATATATTTTCATTATCAGGGCTTCACCTAACATTGTTGGTCCTGATAACTAATACAAAGCTGGTTATCAACTGTCTCAGATATTTCCATTTTTTTCCACTTCCAACTAATAGCGTGTTCATATAAAAGAAGCAGAATCATTTATAATGAGCAACATCATCAGAAGCATGAGTGCATTGTCTCAAATGCAGAATTATAATCAAATATTCAAGGCCATTCAAGGCTGGTCTTTAATGGGGTTTTTTTTATGTGACACTGTAAGAATTTAGGGGTTAAAAGTCATAGCAGTCGAAATCTCTAATTGCAGCTGAAATCTGAAGTAGTCTCAGGTACACAGTTCAAAAAGACCGCAGGCCCCTGGCCATCGAGACATTGCTCTGTATCCCCGCTCACTGCCTGCAAACAATGCAATCACAGTAGTAGCAGACAATCACTCTGTTTTTGCTCTTAGTTCCTGGACGGTGGAGCAAGCTACTAAATGACACTCCTCTCCTAACATGTAGCACTGTAATTACTTTACGATATCCTACTGTACTGAAGCTTTATTGTTGTCTCTCAGTTGTACCTTGCTTTGGACGAAAGCATCTGACACATGAGTGAATGTCATGGAATGTCCGGAAATACGTTTCCCATTCATTTTCCCCATTGGCATTTCAGAAAATCCTTATAAAAACAGGTTAAAGCCTGGAACCAGGCCGACCAGCTACGAGATGAGTCGTGACGAAACTACACATCCCATAAACCATTGCAAATGATACCTTTCTTCATGACTTTAACCTTGTTGCAGTGATTTTCACCTCTTTGGACTTTCTTTTCCTCATCTCTCATCTAAAAAAACTGCAGCTTGTTAGAAAGGTAAAGCCTGGTGGCTCTGCGGTGAACTTAAAGGGATAGTTCACAGAAAAATGAAAATTCACTTATTATCTACTCACCACTGTGCCGATGGAGGGGTGGGGGAAGTGTTTGAGTCCACAAAACACTTTTGGAGTTTCAGGGGTAAACAGTGTTGCAGCCAAATCCAATACAATTGAATTAACTGGTGATACATTTTTCATTTTTCAGGTAAAAAACAACTAGGCCAAAAACACAGTGTAAATGACGCTGTTTCAAGTAGAATATGAATGTCGGGGCTTCCGGACACTTGGATGACACAACAGGATCTGTATGGAGGCAATGCTGTTTAACCCTGAAACTTCTAAAGTGTTTTGTTGACTCAAACACTTCACACACCCCTCCATGTGTGGTGAGTAGATTTTATTAGTAGTATTTAAATTTTTGGGTGAACTATCCCTTTAATGTAACATTGGACCATCTGGTCATTGCCGACATGAATTTCGCGGTTGTGGTAAACATTTCCATGGTAACAGCGAGCTGCACCTATCAACGATGTTGCTGGTGTGCCTGATGATTGTTGATTGTGTAGTACTTCTCCTTGACATCAGGAATAAAACTTGTTATTCTTACAGTTGATATCATTAAGACTTGTGGCTTTTACAGAAGCATGTAACATGGTTTCACAATCACAAAGCTTACAGCCAGACATCCTGTAGGGGACGTTTAAAACCACCTCATGTCAAGGTGGACAAAAATCCTTAACTGGGTTTAAGCATGGTACAATCGTGTATTTTGATCACTTGAATCCAGCAAAAAAAATTACACTAAATGCTATGTACACTAAAGTAAACTATGTTAACTGCCAGTGGGTGATGTGGAGACAGTGCAGACAGGCAGAGTAAGTGCCTGATTGAGGATGGCGTCATGTCTGTCTGCCCTCCAAACGTGTGCTGTGACTGGATGCTGCTCCATGTCGCCTCCACCCTTCTGCTGCTTTGATTGGCATCGCCACTGACACCCGTCAGTGTCCTCTTTGAGGCCCATTTGTTTCTTAGGAGTTCACCAGGAGAATCAATAGGCTGCAGCTTGGGGTGATGTCTGGGTGGGAAGGGAGGAGAGGAGGATGGGAAGAGGGAGGGATTTGGCTGATGCATTGTTTTGTTTATGAACACTGTGGTGTACAATAAAAAATAAAACAACACTATTCCAATATTATCACAGACGAAAATCTCTGTTTATCTTCTTTATAAAAGAAAAACAGCCGCAAGTCGTTAAAGAGATAGATTTATTTTGCTTTCAGTTTAGATGAGTAGAGGACAGGCATGTGTGATGTGTATTATTAGTGTGTGTCTTCTATCTGAGGATGAAAGATCTTACATTGGAGTGTTTCTTCATGCTCAGTTCAGATCTTTTGTATCCCCCCTTTTATCTTCTCTTGTTTTGTCTCCCCTCTTCTTCCCTGTCATTTTCTCTCTGTTGTTGGCTCATTCTCTTTCTCCCACCTCCTCACCCTCGCCCCCTCTTCAACCCCCTCCTAAAACTCAGATTAAAGGAATGATGCAAACTCGTCTCCTTCTTATGCTTGATCCTTTCCAAGCGAGTCAACTTGCCAGCGGGCCCGGGAACTCAAGAAAGCGTCTTTTTATAGCCGATGTAAAAACACGCAGCACCACGTACGCTTTTAATATCCATGTGCAAAACAAATGTGGCATTAAGCTATGCATACATTCCACCCTGGAGTATTAGGTCGCTGTGTGTCATTAAAGATGTTCCACCAATATGAGCTTTAAAAAAACACATGCACACATTTCCTGCAGAGTTGAAACACTGATAGAATAAGGTTTTGCTTTAAAAATCTCATATCCAGTATAATGGTATTTTTTATGTTTCTATAATAAATACCTGGCTTTGTTGGTTTTAATGAATTCACACACACTCACACACACACACACACACACACACACACACACACACACACACACACACACACACACACACACACACACAGTTCAGAATTATACACTGTTAGATCACACAACTGGTACGCAAACAAGCTTTTTGTGTTTTTAAAAGATACACAATAGAAATGTACACATCGACTGTATAGTCTATGGTTTACCTAGCATGTGTGAGAGGATGGATACAGACCATTTACAACACAAGCATGTGCAGACATGCTGTGGGGCTAAAGTTTTTCTTTCTTTTTTACACAGGGCAACAGGAATGGGAGAAGGAGAAAATTGCTGCCTGCAACTCCATTCAAATGATTTTCTGCAAATCGTATTTTATATATCTTTTGAGGAGACACAATTTGAATGCCCTAAATGTGTCGGCATGTTTTGTGTTTTAATATAGGCGTCATTTATTGAGATGATTTATGTTTCTTAATTTAATTGCATTTAACATAAATAGTGATTCTGTGTCTGTCATAATGTTCAGTGCTGCTTTCATGGCAAAATGAAAGGTCATAATGTAGTGGAGGTATCATTACCATTAGCAGAGACTGTTTTGTTGTCTAAAATGTAATGAGCTCATCTGCTCTTGTCACAAGAGAACCTTGTCTACTGTAACCTGTGATGAACAGCATCTTCTTAGAGCAGGAAACATACTTTTTGACTCTGGATGTAAACATAACAGGTCCTCCAACCTTGACCACTATATAGAGCAGGTTGTTTTTCTCTGGAAGGACCCCTGGCAGCGAACTGCTTCGCTATCACAATGTTTACAGTAAAACATTTGGTCATTATTTCTGTAATGCACAAAAAGTATGTGGTAGATTAAGGGAAGGTTTAAGGGAAGTATACTATAAGTAAAAGTTAGTAGGTCATAAATATATATATATATATATATATATATGCAGCCAATCATTGTGTAAGATTAGGTGCACTGGTTTATCAAGAATTTGTAATCAATCTTGCAATAGAAAAATTTAAAGAATTATTTTAAACACACAGCTGTGTTAGTAAATAGAGTGGCTGTAGATTCCTAAGCCCCATTTGCATTGGATGTACAGGGGAAGCAGGGGGATTTGAATTTGACCTGTGCTGGTCAGTAATGTTAATTCCATCTGCAAAGGTGCCGTGGCTTCCTGCTGCAGTGCTCTCTAAACTGTCTTTATAAGATTGGATCCTCCCTCTCATGTCTCTCAGCTCAAGCCACTCTCTTCCAGACCTGTGCCTCTGCCTGCCTGCTCCGTCTGCTGGATTAACTCATCTAACCAGAGCTTCACTCTTCAAGTCTTATATATTTGGGGTCCAGAGTTTGCCCACTTACCCAAACAGATTCTGACCAGCACACTGACACAGATTGAAACGTTGATGGGGGTCTTCACGTATGGGTCAACAAATACCAGCCGACCCTCCTTCACAAACCTCTTCTTGACCAATGTTGGACACAGGTTGAACGCAGCTTCATACACAGGATTGCTGTTGAGAGGGATGTGTGTTGCACTGAAGGGTTTCAACATATGTCTTATTTTTTTCTATGCTTAGATTTGACTGTATAATGACTCCTTAAATTCAACATTTTCCATATCACCTCATGTAGTATCTATGCCTTCTCACTTTTTTTATATTTTATACAGTCTTTTACAAACTTAAATATCCTTTAAGTTCATAATGGTTGAAACATTATGATGAGTTAAATTAACGAGGACCACAGTTATTAGTTCATCCCCACCTCCCAATATAATGCTAATTCTGTCCAGATGGACTTTAGCCCTGTTTCATCTTTCTGGAATGGGAAATCAAAACTGATGCACGTTACCAGGGGCAACACAACTACATTTAATACTCACAGAACTCATCTGACCAAGAAATACCAGATGCAAACACTACGAGCTGCTGTCATCACCTGAGTAGTTTAATATTTGTTCAAGATAATTGGAAAACTTCAGAAGCGACACTTTGCCGTTACATCACAATGTGAGACTTTTTCTTACATAACGTGATATCAATCTTGGCACACTGTCATCTTTAACATAATTGCAGAGAACAATGGAGGTTACATTATGACAAAGAAAATCCACAATGACAAAGAAAAGATAAGCCGGGGGATAGAGAGTCAGAAACAAGGAGATGGCAGAGGGAGGGAGCTGTGTTTGTTATGGCAGGGTGAGCTCTGGCCTGCAGGTGGGTGGAGATTAAAGATTCCTCTTCCTGAGCCTTTTATGATTTGTGAAGGTTTAAGCATCAATTGGAAAGTCTCTCGATCGGCTGTGGAACCGCTCTCAGATGGGGTTTGAGGAGAGATGGAGGGAGGGAGACAGAGATGCTTCTCCAGAACTTCCACTGGCTTTGAAACACATGTGGCAGGTAGAAAGGGACAATGAGGAAGAAAACACAACAGCAGTGGCGAGAGGCACGGGAGAGGACGTGTCGACAGGTGACTGAGGATGTGTTGGCAAACTGTGGAAAAGTTTGTTTTGTGAGAGTTTTGACAACTTGTAAGAGGAGATATTTCAAACCCTGCAAAGCACATGAGAACAGTCAGAGTGATTGGCCATTTTCCATACTTTCAATCTATTTCAATTCAATTTTGACTAATGATAATGTCATTGTGATTGTTATATTGTGTTCACCTCTGTCTGAGTGTCCACAAAATCACTCAACACTGCATTCATGGATTATCACCCATTACTTTGTCGCAACATTACTTGGAGCAGATCGGTCAAAGGTCAAAGGTTAACAAAATATGAACTAAAAATCTGTTCTCTCCACAAATAATTAAACAGTGTAAACCTTTTCATGATAAGAAAATTATTCACTATTGTCTGATGTCATTTGATAAATGACCTCATTAAGAAATCACAAATAAGTCCTAAAATTATGGGATGCATGGTTCATTTTTTTCTGGTACCTGCATCCTATTGGACTATAGACACAACCTGAAGCTTATACAGATCAGAAAATAATGCATGATCATATGGTAGAAATATGTCACAAATGTATTACTGTTACAACCAAAAGATGATCTAAAGCTTGTATAAGTGGGTACACATTCTATCTCAATGACGTCACTATGAATTTGCATTATTACAAAATAAGAACATCATAACTCTGTTATGATGCCTTTAAATGTAAATTTGTTTTTTTAATCAGTTTTTCCCTTATATAAAGAATATTGTAAGCGTATTTCTTCTGAATTCTAATAGTGAATTTGATGCTTTGCGGCTGCACATGCATACTGCACATATTTGATTGCTATTTGTGAGTTTTAGGGACATTTAAGTCCACAATGTTTGTCACAGTACGTCAGGAGAGAAAGCTTTTTTACTTGAAGGCCATTTTATTAATGTCTGAAATTAAACCATGACTAATATGAAACTTGAAGGTGTTTTCTTATAAAGAGGAAATAAAACTGATTGAAAAGCTCTAAATCAAAACAACAAGCTGTCAGACACTAAAGAAGTCATGAGAAATGTCATGTGAAATTGTTTGAAAATTTGTAATTTGTAAATTTAATGATTTATTTAATTCTTAGCATATTAATAGTGATTAAAGTAGCTTTTTGTCCCAATTTGTTCACAGGGAAATCTTATGTCTAACGTATTATCAAAACACTTCAATTGGTTGTTCTTCCTTTAGGGTGGATAATTTGCTGTTAAAGGTTTCATAGCACAAATAGATTTGCATCTTCATTGTAGCAGACATGCTGATCTACTTGCTTATGAAGATTCTTAAGGACATTTTCTAGTAATGCTATTTGTTAAATTTCTCAAGTGATTTTTACAGTCTCATATTACAATTGGTTTTCTGCAAAATCCAGGATTTACTCATTCACGTCTAAAGATGTGCCAGAATAATGCTGACTAAAGAGAGAGACAAAAGTTGTGGTTACTTTTACACTTTTTTTTGGGGGGGGATATAAAGGTAGAATGAGTATTTTCCACTAGGTTGCAGCATATTAAGGATTCCTGGCTACACTTTGGTGAATGCTTAATTCTTCATGTTTGCGACAGTGCTACCATCTTGTACGTTGATGCCAGACGAAAAGACATTTAGAACCTGACTCTACTTCTGTGCATGATTTTGTAAAATGTAGATGTTTTAGAAATAGGAAAAAAGGAAAACTGAATCAAAATATCAAGCAAAAATAATAGACCGATGGCCAGTTAGACTCGGTGGCTTGAATAATGTGAGATTACAGGATTTACAGAGGATGAACAAATATGGATAAAGAACATGCTGTAGTTACACTATGAGAGGATTAAATCCTCTCCAGAGGTGGTTTGAAAAATCACATTTCAACCCTTTTAAAGGATTCTTGAATACATTTAGACCTTTTTTTTCTAAATCAGATAGCCTCTATCCAGTCCGCCCAAGACTCATTGGGTTTAAATGGGGTGTTATTGCCATGGTGAAATGAAGCCTGTAGCAGCAAGTGAACATATTCATTTAACAGACAGGGCAGATGTATGAGGACTGGTGCTGTGGTGGAGGGAGATTCGGAGAGGCCCTCAGCCTTCAAACAAAACAATGGGTTGTCTGCCCCTTAACTATGGACAGTGGTGTTCACTTCCTCTTCCCGTCTAGCCGGCTTTGATGTCAATTTGTTTGAAGGTGCAAAGCTCAAGAAATCAAACAATGATTTTAAGTCCAAAGAAAAAAACTATTTAAAGTAAATGTTAAGGATTAATTATTTTTAATAGAGCTAATAGTGTGGTAAATAAAATAAAAAAATTTCACCAGATGACTTATCATGAATATTTAACATTTTATAGTAAGTATTTTGTGTTATTTGTTGAACTTTACCTCAGATCAGCCGACATTGTCATAGCTTGTTGTCTGACGTTCACTCACAGCTCTGGCTGTAGCACATCAGGATGACTACGATTAAGTTCACCTGTTGATCCACTCACAGATTTGTGTCAAACTACCGTCATGGTTTTCTAGCAGCTCCTATCAGGCCCAGTAGCGTTACATGGGTCAAGGTTTTTTATAATCTACACCACTCGGCCTGTTCTGCGAGCCAACCTTCAAAAACATGCCTTAATCTATGACCTGAATACGACCTGATTTTTAGGTAGTTATCAGAAATTAGAATCTCAGCTAAAGACACAAGCATACAAGAAAGAATGGGAGGAAAAAACAGCTAAATGAATTGGTTCTGTGTGGATGGGGCATAAAAATCCACAATTCTAGAACTAACAATTCAAAATGTCACACACTGTGAGCACATACCTCCGACAAGGTCAAATGGTTCTCTTAAATTCAAATTTAAGATGCACTAAATTTCACACATCCATAGATATCAGTCCCCTAAATGTTGGGAAGTTTAAAAAAAAAAAAACCTTTGTCCAGATCCATGCAAAAATGTCATGGGTTCTTCCTTGACCCATCTTCTATTCTTCCACCAAGTTTTGTGGAAATCCATTCAGTAGTAATCTAATCTGCTCTGCGTAATCCTGCTGACAAACAAACAAATGGACAGGACATAAACTCCTGGCAGAGGTAACTGCTCTTACTGGGTGTGTAAATAGGCAAGTTTGTGTTAACCTCACTGTGATAACAACTTAACAATACTAAAATCAAGTGTATATAAACTAAAAGTTTATAAAACATTTTTGGGCAACTTGACAAATAAGGGAAATAGGAAATAAAATCTGTTTTGCCAATTTGCCCCAAAAAGTTGCCAATTTACACATCCAGCAGACAAAGAGCACCATCAGCAGTAATTTAAAGTGATGTGTTTGCTAAGAAGACACATGTTAGTTACACTCAGTATCCACTCTTTACTTTGGTTTTCTCTCCACAAGTTGCTGAGACAGCTTCAGCTGTTCACCAGCTACTGTTTCTGATCACATCGTCTGCTGCCTGTTAGTCAGGTAGTGGTCAGGTGGTGTTGGGTGTTTTGGTGGTTGTAGAGCAACTTCCCTGGAAACCACTTCCTCCTGTTGCTGGAAAATAAGGCTGATAGGAGAGTGAACAAAGATGAGCAGCAATGAGCTTAAAGATGACATCACAACACAACAACTCTTCTTAAAACTCAGTTAAAAGTTGCTGTTAGAGTGTTAACATTGTCTGTGAATGCAGCATGGGGTTTGACTTCTCCTTTGTTTGGGAAACTTTTGATTCATCTCTTCCTTTTCTCTTCTTCTCCCACTTTTTGCATGTTGAGGGGGTCATGAGGAGTGAGTGAGGGGTGGATCTGGTTTCTGACACACCAGCTGCAAGGCCTGAGTTCAACTCATGAGACAAAGAGACAACCAGACCTCTCCTCTGTCAAATGAACCGCCCCTTCATTCTTTCTTTAGACCAAAGACACATGTGGTGGAATGAAAGGTGAATTAGGGAGTCAACTAGAGTCAGACATATAGATTTTTCCATTCATATCGATTCTGAATTGAAACTTGAACTTTCAAAAATCTTTCTTGCTTGCTCTTTAAGCAACACAGCTGGATTACACACACACACACACACACACACACACACACACACACACACACACACACACACATAGAGGAATGCGACCCTGAAGGAGTGCAGCGATGGTATACATTAGCTCAGATTGAGTTTAACTCCGTGATCAGTCTCGGCTGTTTTCTCATGCAGATGAGTAAAGCTCAGATTTTCTCCCTCCTCAGGATGTTGACATGTCTACATACATTGATATAACTGTGGCAGTCAGTGGCATGTTAACACTGTGGAAGAGAGTTGCATGGATCCAAGTAGGACATGAGTCATCTGAATCCTCTGTCTTCCACAGTCGTGAGTGGTTGGTGATCAGGGCTTATAACTGGCATTATTTTGGCTGATTTTATTATTATATATTTTTTTACGTTTTCAGACACCTGGTGAGACAGTGAAGCCATTTCAGCTTTACTTAGATAAATTGTCTTGCAAGTTATGCCTCATCCTTTTTGCCCTTCTGATCGGACTTCATAGCGTCACATATTATAAAAAATATTGTTTTTGGTAGTTTTTCCTCGCTGACGTCGAGGGGTAAGGGCAGTGGATGTTGCACCTGTGAAGCCCTATAAGGCAATTTGTGATTTGAGAATATGGGCAATGCATATAGAAATCGAAGAACCATTCAATTAACAAGATTAATCAATCTAATGCAAACACGCCTGCATATTTTCCTGTTAGATGTTATACTACTGACTTTAAATCTCAAGCCCACTTACAAGCACCTCACAAACACACAAAGACTGCAATCTCCAGCCACAGTCTTGTGCATGCTTATGTTGACGAGAAACCGGAAATAAGAAGCGTCTAGTTCCTTCTGCCAAGCTTCTACTGCTAATTGAGCATATGCTTCTCCCTCATAGTACCTCATTAGAGCAGGAGAGGGAGGGGGCTGATTGAAAGACAAGAGAGAGAGGTGATGTGAAAATGCCTTCAGGTGGTAAACTTTGCTGTGACTGCAGAGCCCTGTGGCGTCAGGTAGAATCCCCTTCCTCTGCAGCTGGTGCTGGCAGGCTATGACTCACACACACACACACACACACACACACACACACACACACACACACACACACACACACACACACACACACACATAATGCAATACCTTCTTGCAGCAGTGTTACATTCAAAAGTGCCAGGATGTGCTTGTTTTGCTTACAAGTTATCTGAAAGTATTAATGATGAAAAACATCAGAGGGGCAAAGAATCCCCTGCATGCAAACTATATACTCCAATCACACAATGCTAATTTTGGTAATACTGTCATTTCATAATGATGCTATTGTTATGATGCATCTTTCCCTGTGATTGTAATGAGTCATTGATCAGATTTAGGACACATGTGTCGCTCCCTAACTTTCAACATGCACCTTTAACTCTCACCTCACCCGTTATCTTTTATTACAGTATGCATCACTTCACTCCCTCCCTTTGTGCCTTGTCTGCAAGTCTTCCTCTCATCCCTTATAGCTTGAAAACCTTTCATCTGTGTAGACCTCCCGATGGCAAAACAGAAGTCCAAACTTTAACAAATAACCCAAATCAATTTGTATTTGCTCAGTTAAAGATGAAATAGTCCAAAAGAGCAGAAACACTGCACCAGTGTTGGTTTCAATTCTGTGGCTGATCAGTGTATTCTTGACTTAGTCAAGTTACAAAGTCATGGAAAACCACACAACAAGTTTAAACTCACATTACCACTTGTTCTTCAACTGGCCATAGATCTGCAACAACATTAAAACTAGTTATCAGTTTTAATGCCATGGTTGATTTGTGCATTATGAGTAGATCTAATAAGATTTACAGTATATTAAAAGATACAGCATCTTCTCTGATATGCAGAAAACTTGCTTTAGCTTGTCTCTAGTTGAACTAAGTTTGTGTGAAATGTATTTAAACCATTTCCATTTGCTGTCACGAGTTCCCAGCACTGCAAACAGCCACTGCACTGATACAAATCTAATGTTGTCCATCCTCCTCCTCCTCCTCACCACCAGATCATGTGTCCTCAGGAATCTGGTCTTTCTTTTTCCCCCTTTCCCCCCTGCACCTAGAAAATAAACACATGAAACATGAGGTCGGGCGCAGCAGACGTTTCCAATTGGTGTGTATGTGTGTTGGTGGGTTTGCTGAGGAGGAGGGATGGGGTAAGTTGGCTGCAGTCAGGGGTTGGGGTGGAGGGGTTTGGGGAAAGATGGAGAACAGCTGTGACCTATTTTTTCCCTCTCCTCTTTCAATCATTCTCCTCTCTTCCCTGAGCCTCCTACAGTTTTCCAGCAGCTTAGAACTTTACAGAGCGAAGCTCCAACCTCCATGCAGCTTTGTAGAGTCGCCACCACCAGCAGCAGAAAACTCATTAAAAAGTCCTGGCAGACCTGGACAAAATCACACACACACACACACACACACCTTTCCTTAGCATATGCTTGAGTATTCTTTTGAATAGGTCGGTGTCTGGGTTCAGCTCATACTGAATAGATTTGGGGTAATTTTACTGCCAACAGTTTGAAAGTCAAAGCCATTGTTTGCTATAACTGTCAACCAGGGAGAATTCTCCACAGTAACTCTCACACACACAGACACACAGACACACAGACACAGAGAAACACACAGACACAGAGGGAAACACACACACACACACGCACGCACACACACACTGCACATTCCTTCCACTGTGCAGTTCTAGCAAATCGAGAGATGTGTCTATGAATGGGTCCCACAAGAGTGTGTCACACTGTGCATGTGTGTGTGTATGGTTGTGTTTGTGGATGCCTTCAGTCACAGAGCATAGAAGCATCCACTCTTAATACATTTAAAAGCAGCTTGTGTGTGCTTGTTGTACTCAGTGCTATGGTAGCTGCTCTGAATTAAATCTATTGAAAAGTGATTTTTTCAGCTTATCTTTCCATGAAACTCTGTACAGACATTCATCAGTCTAGGTCAGAAGATAAACCATACAGACTGTGATGTTGTGAAGTTTTGAAATGATCCACTGTAACATCAACGTTTAGTACAAATATTCACTGTTCCCAGTGGTAAATTAATCTTTTTTTTTTCATTTAATAAACTGTGTAGCTAGAAGTAATCTCAGTGTAAAAGCTGATGTTTCTAAAATCCCAAATCGAACACTTTGAGATAACGTTACACTGTTTGATAGTGCTGTTGTTACGTTACCCTCATACCATGGAACCAGTCAAGCCGTGAGGGCCCCTACACTTTGGACCAATCTGCCAGATGAGTAGCAGAATCAGTTACTTGTTTCATCTCTCGTCTTAAGACACATCTCTATAAAAAAGCTTTTATCGTATGATGTCTATGACTTTTATTATTTGTATCTTTATTATTATTTATTTTGACTCTGTGAATTTGATATTGTTTGCTGTAAAGCACTTTGTAACTTGTATTGAAAAGTGCTATACAAATAATATATTATCATTTGGTCATTTTGTTGTTTAGGGTCTGGTGAACTGTACAGAGTGTGGTCTCTGTTGATCATTGTTGCTGGTTGATACAAATTGGATGAACAACCTGTGAGTACAGCAGCAAAAACTGCAGCCTCCACAATTATCATACAAATCAATCAACACCTCTCTTTAAAGGTTTCAACAAAAACTGAAGATTACAGTTTTAATGCAAAAAGGATTTATTGGCCTGTTTCACCAGAAAGCAGCTGTTGTATTTGGTGATTAAGAAAAGTTGTACAATTTTGTTTTTAAAAAAAGCGTCAGCATTTGATCATGATTATTCTTGTTGACTACAATAACGATAATGCAATAAAGCAGTCTCAATTAAATGTTCACTTAGAAATATCAATATTTAATATTATACTCACAGAATGAACAGTGAAGGGTTGAATCACTGAACTGTCACAATCCAGCAGTTATTACAAACACTAGCACAAACAATTACAAACACTGAACACAGACTTTATTAAAAATAGCAATATGAATTTACATCAGTACCATTTAATCAATAAATATGACTTACTATGCTGCAACTCACAAAAGCTACTATATTAAGGCAAGGAAGAAAGGAAGGTGAGACACATAGGAGATAATGTGATCTAGCACGTGGTCCTGGCCATTATCACTCTTCTGTTTTTGGTATCCCAAAGTTTAGTTGAAGTAGAAGAAGCTAAAGTGAGGATTCAACAAACCTATATGTGACTAACAGAAATTGCCTTCTCTGCTGCAGCTCAGCAAGGAAACACTTTCTGTGGAAACACACAAAGAGGAAGAAAGACTCACTTCTAAAAGCACCTATGATAGGATTTGTCAAAGTCAGACCGCTGAAGCCTCGTTTTAGTTTCTGCTACTGATCTTTAGAAGAATTTTTATTTGTGACGAAGACTGAGAATTTTCTTATCCATCTCTAACATGTGAATCACATAAGCAAGGGATTATAGAGCCACTATAGACTGATAGACACACAACAGTCAGCATTAACCCTCAACGTTTGTATTTTTCAGCGGGAAGAGGAGACAGACATTGTTGACTCTCCTCACTTTTTGAGCATTACCAACAAAAGATGTGGCATTATGTAAATCTTGATTTGACTAGTATCTGTTGAGTGAGTTTCCAGCAATATTTGTGTTTTTTTAGCAAATGGAGTAAGTGCAATGTATTTTCAATAAACATCAAAGCATTTAAACAATTTGATTTAGTAGGAAGTAATTAATAATATAAGGAAATGTAAGTAACATATTTAAGATCAGAGAATTATTTTTCTATAATAAAGCAAATAAGGAAATATTAAATATAAAATATAATTAGATAAACATACTATTTAATTTACCTTTCATTAAAACAAAAAAGTGTGGGAACAGGGACAAAATGTTATTAAAAAAATGAGTCCTTTATATTCATTCCATTTCATTGTACCTGTTAAAGGAATAAATACATTTATCAAAAAGTAAATAAAAAAAGGACAGAGACTTTACGGTGCTGCAGAGAATCGTTAATTAAGTTAATAAATGAAAAAAAGAAAAGAACCTCTGACATGGAAATTGGCAACATTGATCAATCTTTATATAATATAATCATATAATAAACATAATTATACATTTTCATGATTATTCTTTTTATAAAGTCTTTTTCAGTGAAATGTACTATTGTGGGAAATGCATGCTGTTTTGTCAGTGCTGACCTTTAGAGGAATATAGAGTATGTGGGTCCAACAGAAGATTCTATCATATCAAGATTCACTTATAACTTTACCTTATGTATTTGCTAAGTTTCCATGTAATGAAAGAGATAAAAACAGGACTCATTGGAAGAGACGCTATTTTGTAAAAATCTTCAACTGCCATTTCTATCCTACATTAAGAGCATGTTGTTATATGTTATTACCTCTTCAACCATGTCTTTTTATTGATGTTGTGTATTTTCAGCACTAGCTGTATTTTTTGTAAACCTGCCTTCCTTATGATTACTATATATATGCTGGATAATAAATCACAGCTGTCAACAAACAAAAGAAAAACAAATAGTAAATATTTTTCAATAATATGTTACGACAAACTAATTTGGTATTACAGTGCACGCACACAAGTGGTGATGAAAGCGAGCACATGTGTCGTAGAGCATGCTCATTGTTATTGTCACCATCATCACCCTCCTTCACTGCTGCTGGGTGAGTGATAGGTGAAGGCTGGGCAGTGTGCAGAAGGTGTTAAACTGATCCAGGAATAAACACAGTAACTGTTAGAGCTGTGTTTGATAGAAATGCCTCAGGCTCACACCTCTTACTCCCCAGGGCCACGACTGATCTGTACGTGTAAGCAACATGCACATGTGCTATTGGATGTGCTCGTATGATGTGTGCATACATGTGTGTGTGTGTGTGTGTGTGTGTGTGTGTGTGTGTGTGTGTGTGTGCGCTTGTGGCACTCATGTACTGGCTGTGAAGTGTGAGCTCAGTGTATCAAGGACAGCGCAGAAAGCCGGCCTCAGGGATGGACAAACACAGACAGACTCAGGCCAACTGATCGCCACTGAATGGAGCCAATAGGATTAAAGCAGTCGTGCGACCTTCACAGAGAAAAAGAGTCGCTGGTTTACTGCTGTTCATTCCGTCTCAATGCTGAGGTCACAGGGACAGAGGACATAGCCACTGTGAGCTGCAGAGACTGTATGACAGCTCTGTGCTTCTCTGTTAGCTGCGTCAGATCTGGCTGAGCACTTGTAGTCACTTGGTGTGTTTGATTTGCATTTTCAAGGGGAGTGGATTCATTTCTTTTAAATATAAGTGGCACCCCAACCCCCATCGATTTGTTACCAAACCTTCACATTATGCCACACTATATAAAATCACTCACTCTCATTTATTTTTCACATAGAATCCACACAGAACAACAACTTTCTATTTCATTTATAATTGCACATAAACTCCTAAATAATTCCAACTTTAACAACCTCTGTCCCCTCTGTAAAGGGGGCAGTGTTACAGTAATGTGCAACCCACATTCTGTACATTATATCATTTACAAAGTTTTACTTGTATTTTCACTTTAATATGCATTTGGCTATTTGCAGAAAAATATACTATGAGGTAGGATTGAAAGTTCCCCGACATGTTTAAGCAGCTGCATTTCAGCCTGGTGTTGCTATCACTAACGCAGCAGAGGAAACAGTAGATTGTTAATGACACGGATGGAAAATCTTTTAACGTTGGAGGATTGTATTACTCATGTTAATGATGAATCTGATCCATTTAGTATGACGGATCATAGGTTCTGATGTGGCTACCCACCTGAATGGCCACTCTCTGCCTTGTCTTGACATGTGACCTGTCTTTTTCAGATCTAATTATCTCACCACATCTGCCCATTCTTCCAGGTCACTGCTTCCTTTACTTCAAAGGTTACACTGTCTGGGCAAAGTATCAACCATTTTGAAACCTACACTACGCCCTCCTTTGAGTCAACTACCAACTTGCTGCTGTAACAACCATGTCTATGTGTGAAATTTGGTGCAGCTTGAATTTAGATGTCTGTTGGGCCTTGGCGGGGTACGCGATCTACTGAGTGCCTTTCTAATTCAAATCTGTTTTTCTCCTGTTTATGATAAGGGGGCAGGTAAGGTCCCTGTATTTGATTTTATTTATATTTTTTGAATTTAGGTAAGCACAATGTAGTTGGTTTCGTTTGTTGTTTTAGCATTGCTTGCCCCAACACGTGTTCTACCCTGATTGATTAATAAATCAATCGTCTTCCGTGGCACAGGTTGTACTTGGGAGTCAGAAAAGAGGGGGAAATCATCTGAATGCTACGCTCAGGTTTCCCCTAGGCCCTGTGTCACAAATTGTTAATCTGAGTTTAAATCTAAATAATACAACAGAGTCCAGTTAAAAGAGTAATCTTGGATCGACAAATCACAGAACATTACTAATGTTGGTTTCATTTGATCCATTTGGTGTAAACCAGCATACATGATGCCAACTGATGATTCTACATCATGTCAGTAGTGCATGGATTCAGATGGATAAGTGGGGCCATATGCTCACCATGTTCCCTCTACACACTGGCTGTCAAAATGGCTGAGTGGTGCGAGGCTCCAGGGCTTCTGATCTCCTGCTGCAAGTGTTTCCAAATCCCACAAGCAGCGTTGGAAGCTGTTTGGTTGTCACTGTTTGGTTGAAACTTTTTGGACATGCAGTAATTTACTTTTGATCCTGCATGTAAACACACTCAGATGTTCTTATTAGAGTGATATTGTTTACTCAATTAGAGCAGACAACGAGTCGAGAAGCAGTGAGGACGTGTGTTGCTGTCCGTCTGTGCAGCTGCCTGAGCGACACACAGAACGCTCCAGCAGCACTGGGAACCTCAAAGCCCACGCAGGCCCCCACTGATGAAATCAAACAGATGCTCTGAGTCCTCTGACACTTGATGAAACAGTTGGAAGTTTTTCAAGAGACCGGCGGACTCTTGGCCTCCCAACCACGCACCTGCTTCTGGTAAGAGAGGCTCTGAGATGTTCAGATATTCATTAAGGAGAATGCCACTATGTATAACAATCCACTTTGAAGGGTCTTAGAAAGTAGACACCTTACGCTAAGGCTCAATCCCATACCCCTTGTTTTTGAGGGTTATCTTGCCCCTTGAAACTGAGTTACAAGGGCTAGTGGTTGAAATCTTCTCCTACAAATTGGGACAGCTCTTTAAGAAGCAGTTACATTAACAAGAGTTGTCTCGAGAAACTGTTGTCAGGAGTCGTCGATGTAAATAGACACGCCATATAAATAAACCAATGCTATTGCTTGCAGGCACTAAAGTGACAATTCTATAATATTAGATTAGATTAGATAGAACTTTATTTATCCACACATCAGGGAAATGTATTTGTTACAGCAGCAGGCAGGTCAGAATGAGGCAGACAAGAGAAAAAAGAAATATAAAAGGGACATTAGAATAAAAATAAAGAATTTAAAAGTTAAAATAAAAAATAAATTCCATAATTAAATTAAATAAAAAATGCTGAGTATGAACATTCTGCATGTACACACAGGATGAATAGTACGTGGCAAGTAAAATAATCTTTTGTACATAAGAGTGAGACGGTTGTACATATAAAAATCAAGTGTGCAAACAGTTTCTTCCTCTTAAAAGTAGTGCAAAATAGTACAAACAATTGTGCAAAAGAAATATCCAAACAACAGCTATGCCAATGCAGGTGAATCAAATTACCAGGTAAATGGTCAGGACATGTTTTCCTGCTTTCCCTCCGTAATAGGACAATATTGGTAAAGCACAATGACAATTTGCCATTCATCCAATGTAAATTGAAAAGCTTGGATGCTCTGCATTACTTCACGTATGAATCAAAAGCACACAGCTTCAGACTGCTAGCAGTGGTCTGTAGACCACCCTGCCAGGATGCTTTGTTATTAGAGGAGCAGTTCAGTTCAGTAACCCCGCTACTATACGCTAGTTAAATCAAGTGCATCGTACATGTGTTTGAGGTTGTTGTGAAAAAAGTGATGTTAGATGTTATAATTATTATCGTAATTTTAAAATCCTTATTAATGGAGTAAATGCTACATTTGTGGGTCTCTCGAGTCAGATTTGCAGCTATACGCAAGGCATTCTGGGAATTTTTTGCAGCCCTCAGTTTGAAGTGTGGGTCTGAAAAATCTCTGTGAAGAGGCTGTACAGCTCTAACACTCGCCTCTACCCATCCATCCAGAATCAGGACAGCCTCCCCTAAGCGGGGGCTCAGGGGTAGTGAGAAGGGGTGAAATGGGATTGAGCCTAAGACTCAAATCTGCATATGGCAATACATGCAAAGTGATATGGGATGTAGTTTGGTTTATAATATTGTACATAATGACATATTCATGTATCTAAAAAAAAAAGAAATGATATATTTTTTTAAATGTTGTTTTCAAATGGAAATCTAGTTACTCAAAACTCATTCAATGTTATTGTATATTTATTTTTATATTGACGTTTTCTGCGTGCATCATTTGGATAAACTAACATGACAGTGTGAGAGTATGAGATTCAGACATTTAAACTTTTGAACACAAGGCCTAATTGTGCTACGCTTTTGGTACAGTCACTGATTAAGTTGGCTAAATGTTGCGAGTGAGTGTTAAGCTTTTGTTTTGTTGTTGTCACGGAAACAAAACCCACATGCAACCATTTTTGTACGAAGCGCTCCCCACCGCCCTCTCAGCTTTATCCTGCCAGAGAAAAGTGCTACACGGACACAGGCCCAAAGGAGTGCACAACGAAAAAGTCTAGTATCTACTGATGCAGTAACTGCTATTGTTTTATGTTTCTTATTTCTCCTCGGGATAAGTGCACCCTGAGTTTTGCACTCTTGCCCATGAGCGTGTTGCTTTCAAAATGATGTTGGCGATCGATTGGCAGAATGTGATTGCACTAAAAACTAGTGTAAGTGTAAGTAGTATTTCACTGTTATTTTATGGATCATTATCAAGATGGTAGTATATGCATGTTAGGTGCATATGCTATCATATATGCGTGTCCATTATAATAGCAATCCATCAAGGTGCAAAAACACCTGGCTTTTGATAGAGATTAAGTACAGCCCTTCGGAACCATGGGCCTTGTGCAGCCACCTTTTTTTAAACAAGCAATACCATGTGCATGTGCTCAAATTGTTAAAGTAGAAACCCTAAAGGTTCATGGTCCTCCGACTTTCCCTTTTTGCTACCACAGTATCCAGACATAAGTTTCACACGACTCATAGAAATCAAATGAGCAGACAGCCAAGAAAGACTTCAGAACACAAACCATTTGCACTTTCTTCAGCAAGCCCAAAATGTCACCTTTGTTTATCAAAGTCACTGGATTTCCATGCATTTTCTGTGGTTTCTGGTCCCCTGATGATGAACCACAATGCCAACTTTCCACACATCACATATGTCATCAACAGTTCATGTCTTAACAGCCGTCTTCCATAATGTTTAAGAACATTCATGGCCCCAAGTTGATATCTTTTGAGTTGGGATGGGTGGCATCCATTGCGTTGGGTGAGAAGTGGGGTTTACTCTGAACAGCCCGCCAGTGCACCCACTTTGATAACACTTCAGCCTTAATCAACGACACACAAATTCAACTTTTGATTCATATATCACCGTCAATTCACAGTTTTATGGAATTATATCAAATCTTCAGATTTATTAAAAACCATTGGAAGTTAATTTCCTGACTTTATAGCCACAGGCTGTACTTTGTACTGAATCAGGTTCAGTCAGAATACAAACTGCACCCTGAGCCGCTGTGACGCAAATGACTGGATGGGGAGAAAGACGAAACAAACAGATTGAGAAGACAAACTCCAAAGATATTCCCTTACCTTTAATTTCAGCACTGAGCTCTCTCCAGGGCAGAGTTTCTTTTAAGTGTGCTTCGCTCCATCAAAGTGTATGCTTCTGCTGTCATTAACTACTGCTTTGTTGTTCCCTGTGGGGTTTTGAACAGATTCTTTATAGAACTGTCAAAATATCAATGTCTGCATAGTAAATATCTGCATTGTTTCAAGGTTCCTTCACCTAACTACAGTCCTTGATGGAGCGTGTTTGACATGCAACAAATGTTTGCCTTGGGCCTGTATCAGCTGTCTTTAGTGGTACAATGCTACTGTTCACGTTTCATGGTTTCATTATCTGGTTCAAAGCTGCACATCACAGGTAAGAGAAACAAATAATGTTGACTTTAGGTTAATATTTTTAAATCTGCAGGCACACAAAGCAAAAGGAAACGCATCTGTTGGCTTGGTTTTAAGTGTGTTTTTTAATTACGACTCTTACTGTTTTTCAAGGGAGAAAACATAACCTCACATTAAACTCCTATTATCTTGGACAGCCGAGTGTGTTTAGAATGAAACCCTGTGACAGAATGTGTTGTTGTACAACTACAAGGGCTGTAATGGAGATCAAGAAGAAAACTGATAGCTTTCCCCTCTGACTCATTTCTGGTACAACACAAAAACGGAGAGAATTTCAGCACCTCTATGAATCTGGATCTTCAAGTTATCACTTACACAGACCAGAGAGAAGGAATTCCTAAAGTCAGGCCTGGAAGAAGAGCTTATTGACACTGGCAGGTATCCATGTCACCTCTGTTGTATTTTAACCTATCAGAGAATACTTAGAGAATGCCATAACCCTTACATATTTACAGCTCCAAAGTAATCTACTAAATGGCACATAGGTATCATATTTTACTTCTTTCAAAATATATCTAAATAAATGACGTGTCTCCCTTGGCCCCATCTGTTGATTTTAAATAATACAGATTCAATTAAAGTGTATAATAATATATCCATCAGATTGTTGGCCCATTCTTCTAACATTATATCCTGGAATTTGGTCCTGAGAAGTGTTGTCTGACTTGTTTATTATCATGTTGGGTCAAAGCGCTTTTAAAAATCTGCTTTGAAGCCAAGAGAGCTTACACTCACTGTATTTTGACTTCATTTGTATGAAAGTTCTATGTCTGAGTCAGGTATTTGAATACACAATGGTTACCACACCACGGAAATGTATCTTCTGGTGTCTGGTGAGCCTATGAGGTTGAGCTGTGTGTTTTTATTCCACATGAAGCCTCTCATCTGTCCATGTTTGCATATTCTGGCCTATATAGAGCTCAGTTTGTTTAGAGAGCTCACAGTGAGCATGCAGCAAGTGAGACTGCTGAACAATGTCAGTGGGTAATAGAGATTCAAGATTAAAAAGCACTAACAGTGTGATTTGTGTTTGTAAAAAAGATTTAAAAAAATGTTCTATGTTTATTTTATTGCTATACTTACATTGCATGGACTACTGTCACATATCATCTTAGCCTCAAAGCCTGTTGGCAGTGTTCTCTTCTAGATGGGCTTTGATACAAACTGCCACAACTCTACAGAGAAACAATTAAAAGACACTCATCAGTCTCCTCCCTTATTTAGCTGGAGTTGAAAGTTATCCTTGTCACAAACCATTTTGATTTCTATTGGTTCAGAGTTTCACATTTTGAGTCATGAACAGAGAAAGATCATCCAGGGTTTTCAGGTAAAATGTATTTATTGTTTTAGTTTAGACCTTTAAATGATTCTTTACCTTGCACTCTGCCAGACATCAAACTATAGGAATCTTTTGAGCTCGTGGCCTCACTGGCAGCTGCTCTTTTGACTTTTGCATGAGCTCCTAATTATAATGGATCTTTGTTTTCCAGGCAAATATACTGTAGGCAAATACAGACAATGTTGACAGACAATGTCCAACTGAAACACAAACACTCTCAGCAGGGGAAAACTCAGACCAACTTATCATGCCCCTCACCACTGGACATGCCCCAATAACTTTATGATGATTTATTGCACTAACTGTAACTTTAAAGGAGTGCAAATGGTTTGAAACCAAATCGTAGTAAAAGTACATCAGTATTTCTATTCTAAACCTGATACAGGTACATAATAAGTTAATGAATATGTAGGTGAAAGTAAATTCATTACAGCAACAAACTGATTAACTTCCCACCAGCAGTAACACTAATTATAATATATATTACAGTTATGTCTCAGGAGTGAGGTAATAGGAAATAACTGCCATCATGGTTATTATTTTACATTTTACACTAAATTGATTACAAGTAAATAATTTAATTTAATCAACTTGAAAGAACACACAGTACACCAACAGTGTATCCACCTGCTCAAGCATGTTAACAGATGCAGTCAGTGACTGTTAGTTTAGATTATGTTCTCTAAGGAGCCATCATATAAAACCCACCTTCAGGATATTACTACACCCAGCTTGCAAAAAATAGCTCCAGCATGTACTCAAATTCTATAAACTACTGTGTCTCAATAAATAAATAGTCATATACAAAAATTTGTCCTATTTATTCTTAGTGACCTAGTGAAATTCTACCTCTTATAGTCATTTTATTTAGAAATACGTGGAACCTGCATCCTTTAATTCTTACTAATAATATTAATAATATTAAAGATATTAACAATTCTGTTATAGCATGTTGGGGACAAATGAATATGTCTACAGGCCAACAGTAGCAGAGTCTAGTATCATGTTCATTGTCACTCTTGATAATAAGCTGCCCTGTCTTCATAAAAGAACACTTACTGTTGTGGTTTGCTTCTGGAAACAAGACACAACAGAGGATGGAAAATAAATGCTGGTTTCTCAAAGTTCATTCTCCTCTCTCACAGCACTCTGTGGAATATGAGGTTGGATAAACTTTTAATGTTATTTAGCTAAAGATACACTGTGCCTAAATACTGCAATATGCTTCCAGCTCACTGCCGTAAACTGTGTTGAGTTTACTGGTGTGTTATGATGGATAGGACCCCTGTTGAGAGTTGGCTGTTCCAAAACATTTTGTGATGGAATGTTCTCTAGAGAGGTGTATTTCATTTGTTACCATCAGGGGATTTTACAGATGGATGACTTTACAGGACTGGTGGAATATGATTTTTCCTTCTCAGATCGAGTATAGTAGAATACATTTCCTTTGAGAATGGCCACTCTGAAATCACATAAATGACCAAAATATCTACAGCCCTGAGAAATGAACTGAAATCACATCAGGGTGATGCTCTGTTGTACACTCGATGGCTGTATTGCCCACAAACATCCTTGTCACGGTGAAGACATTTTACATCAAAGGCTGTAACCAGAAATATTGTAATTTTATAGGAAATGAATGCCATAATAGTGTGGTTGATCTGAGTAGTGTGAATTGTGTTGAACGAAACCAGGGTTAAAGTTGCAGTGTGTAGAATTTAGTGACATAAAGTGGTGAAGTGTCATGCTGCAGCTGAACACCCCTCACCTCACCCTCCTCTTTCAAACATGAAAGAGAACATGTGGTAACCTTCAGTTTTCATAAAAACTCAAAGGGTGTTTAGTTTGTCCAGTCTGGGCTACTGTAAGAAACATGGTGGCCTCCACAGCTAGGCCACAACTTTGGCCTAGCTACCACACCCCAATGGGTCAAATGAAAAAACACTTAAAACCTAAAGGGTTTTCTGAAGAGCTGACAAAATTGCCAACGTTTACAAAAACTTAAATTTCTGAGACATATTTTTAAAATCCAACAAAGCCTGGAAACTCGCCGAGATCCTCCCTTCATTCTCGTCCTACTCAAACATGTTGATTACTGACTGAGCCGTGGTCAGCAGGAACATTGTCTGGGTCTGAATCTTTGTCATTGTTATTTTCATCATTGTCTCCATCAATGAAACTCTGCTGTACTCTGCTCCAATATCGCTGCTGTCGAATAGATCGTCAGCCACTGTCTGAAACACTATTTAAACAACTTGTGTAGGCTAAGAGCGATAACAAACAGACTGCATTTTCCATAAACCTTTCACCCAAATATTTTAGAAAATCTAAAAATATGCCATCAGTCACGTGCCTTGTAAACATCATCATCAGGGATGATATGCACACATCTCATCCAGCTCTAAAGAACGATACGATATACTTTATTGTCCCCGTAGGGAAATTTATCTTGCTGCACTGATAAATGCCTCCACATTTACAGTAAAACAATTACAATTAGAATTATTATTTAATTACATTAAAACAACAATCACACAATTATATTAAATACAACAATCTAAGCAGAACAACATTCTAAAACAAAAACAACATCAGATGTACCAAATCAAAACATTGCACATAATCCCAATTGCACCGAACAAAAATATTGCACATGCATTGCACATAACCCATATTGCAAACACCCAGTGATAAAAACACCATGAGACTATTGCACACAGTCCCTCAAGCAGCATTGCTTAAAAGTTTGACAGAGGTAGGGACAAATGAGTTTTTAAAACGGTTGTGTTCACAGTGGGGGACTCTATATCGACTGCCAGAAGGCAAGAGCTCATATTCTGGAGGATATGTGATGGGTCAGTCGTAATCCTCTGAGCCTGCCTGAGAACAGACTGCTCGTATATGGACTGGAGGGGCTGGTATCAATGCCGGCGTGTCCATAGAGGCGAACTAGGCAATTGCCTCAGGCGGCACTTTGGCAAGGGCGGCGAAATGTGAATTGCTGAGGAACGTGTCAATCACGCTGCACCTGCAGCCGCCCCTTTCACTGCCTCCCGCCCCCAGCTCTCAAGAGCCAGTGGTCGATTCAATTCACTTTATTTAACTTTGTTTCAGACTCATACGTACCTCCAGAGATTGTCTTTGAGAAAAATCCATTGAGAGAATACTGCAGCATGTCTAAACGACCAAAATTATCTGGTTGCGAATATAAAAAGAGGCGACTATTGATGGAGCAAGCATTCCAAACACAGAGGGGTTCCTTGTTAAAATATATTGATCCCGGGAGTGTCAGTTTTTCCAAATGCTTTTATAACATCACAAGAGCTTCTCAAACTCCCCACGTTTCAGTTGCTTCAGGAGAACACAGTTTTATAAAGTTGAAACTGATAAAAAAAACTACCTCAACACTACAATGAAACAAGACAGACTTAATGGACTGGCAACGATCTCCATAGAACATGAACTGGCACAGATAATCGAAATTGAGGATGCAGTTAAGACTTTTGCTGGTAAGCTTTATTTGCTCTCTAGTCGCTGTTTAAGTTGCTGACGAAATTTGCTTGCACACATTTCATGCATGAGTGTATGCACATGAGACAGTGGTGTATGGGAGAGATTTGGACTGGTTTTATTTAGTTTCAATTAGTGGTATAACATTTTTTCGCCTAGAGCAGCAGAAGCAGACGCGCTTGGTCCTGGCTGGTATTTATTCCTCCCCATCACCTTCATGGCCGTAAATACCAGACAAGCAAGCATAGTAACCCATCTGATCTTAAAGGTACATCCACACATATGTTGCATCTGGTCTTGATGGGTTAATTGACATGTATTTTCTTGTTACAATGGTAAGTATGGCATATTCAGGCTATTGGAGGTAAAATAGAAAAATGTCAAAGTGTCATCCATCACCCCCAGGAGGGTCATTGACACTGTGGAACGCCATGTGCTCGCATGTCCTAGTGTACCACCAATCCCATTTGAATTGCCTGTCGATGTTACCAGTGACCAGTGTCCACAATTCAATGGAGCTTCAAAATATACACAGAAATATACTTATTTCACAGTGTGGCACAACCACCTGAAATGGAGGGTAATAAATTGTATGGAAATTAACAAAAACATGAACAGACCATCTGCATCATGGGGACTACACATACCAAGCCACCATTGTTGTGTCTCAACTGCCACATTCAGTTCAGTGTATTACTAATTCAAAAAAAAAAGAAAAAAGATCCCATTACGTCATCACAGTAATCATCCTCCGTTTGGAGAATCAACTGGAGTGGAAAGAAATGGGCAATGTGACCTAGCTGCCACCGCTGCACATTGTGTTAGTACAACAGAATAAGATAGGGGAGATCCAGGTCAGGTGTGGAGTTGATGAGGGTGACTGGAGGCTTATAAGGAAGGATGAAGGTATAGAGGGAGCTGAGGGTGAGAGTTTGCCTTGGGCACATCGATTAAATACGGGGGAATTGAGGGAGGAGAAACCTGGGTCTGACATGGCAGGGACAGGCCTGAGGCAAGACAGCAGCTCTGCATGTGTGTGTGTGTGTGTGTGGTGTAGGTGTGCACACATGCATCTTTACATGTGTGCCTATGCGTGTCTTGGGAACATCCTCATTGACCCAGGGGCCTCTGCGCTGTCAGGAGTGTTTAGCCTGGATTGGCTAGAAGCTCTCCCCTGTGTCTCTCATCAGACTCACCGGGTCAGGCTTCTCTCGGACACAACTGACAGCACAACACTACCAGCAGCACACCTGTTGACACGCTGCCAACAGCAGGAGGATCCACATACTGCAAAAACAATCTGGTTTTGTCTGATCTCAAACATATATATATAACACATTATTAAAGACCTGTCTGTCCTCTCATGGTGCTGCTCTGCTGCACCTAATCTGAAACGAATGGGTTCAAGTTTTCAATTAGTGTTTAAGGGCTGGACTCACTGAGCAGAAAGTCCCAGTGAGACAGAAATACCCGAACACAAGGTGCATGGCCAAAAGCAGGAACAATGGCAAAACTAAAATACAAGTGAAACCGTTCAGGCAAAGATACTGCACGGCGTGAAAATGGACATGTGTATATTAGTTTTCAAAGCAGCAGCAGGTTAGAGTACTTACTGTGGTTTAGCCTGCTCACCGATGTAAAATCTAAGAAACACAAATCACTTGTGGCCCACAGTGCAACCCAATGAATGTAACATTTGACTTCCTTTTTCATGTCAACAATTGCATTTGTTGGGAAGGACTCGAAGCAAAAACAAAACAAAAAATAACAATTATTTTATAATAATAAAAATAATAATAGAAAATATAATTCGTGCATCCAGTCTGCAAACTTTTCTATTCACAGAGAAAAGTATTACCATGAATAAAGGCTGGACATTACAGCAGTGGCTTTAAACTACCGAGACCTTAATGGAGAAATACAGGTCGTTTAGGGCACTATTGAACACTACCATACTTAGTCAGTTTATCAAAAACACCAAACAGAGCTTTGCAGTTCACAGCAGTAAGGCTTTGAGCTCAAACTTGAATCAAGTGGGTTCTTTCTGTGTGAAGTTAGGCCAGACTGGCAGCTATCACTAGTCCCAGCATGACCCTGTATGGTGCATACAAATGTGGTTGGATGAACTGATGGATGAAAAAGTAAGTATAGTGTCAGAATATGATTATTACAATTATATAGTATACACACTGTTAATAGGATTATTCAATACATTGTAGCAGTCGATTTAGGTGCCCATTCAATTGGTGACTTTTTTAGAAAATAAGAACTGGATCCTTCCAGCAAGAGCAGAGCAGGAACATTCTCTTCATGTACAAACTGTTTTAGAAAGTCCCACTCTCACTCACTGCTTTGTAGGAAAAGGCAGTGTGCCTTAGCTAATACATGATATTTTCACGTTTTGTCACGAGACCTGCTCCACAACCTTACCACCCAAAACAGGGTCGGTGGAAACACCAATGAGATTATGTATTTGTTGCGTCTGCTTCCCTCTTATCGTTGGTTTCAAATTGCGAGAGTGAACCAGCATGGCATCTTCTAATGGATCTTAAAGACATGGGAGTGGTTTCTCCATTTCACACTGATGACAAAATTAGATACCTTGACACCAAGATATCAGAGCACACGCATTGATACATGCAGGTTTTCCCAAAGGCAAAACTTCTGCCAAAGCAGCATTTTACATTACATATCATTTAGCTGACGCCTTTATCCAAAGCGACTTACAATAAGTGCATTCAACCATGAGGGTACAAACCCAGAACAGCAAGAATTATGTAAGTATATTAGCTTCAAAAAAGCTGCAGCTCGGTACGCAAGTACTAGTGTCTAATGGCGGATACGGGCAGCCACTGGTAACCAGTGAAGGGAGCGGAGGAGCAGTGTAGTTTGAGTGAACTTAGGCAGGTTGAAGACCAGTCGAGCTTCTGCATTCTGGATGAGCTGCAGAGGTCGGATGGCACTAGCAGGCAGACCAGCCAGGAGTCTAGAAGTGTCTGTAGTCTATTCCCTTGAGCATTATCCAAAACTAATCAGGACTGGGAATGATCTTTAGCTATATGGATCCACTGGAGGGCTTCCAGTTTATTGAACTGAGTCTAATCCTCATTGTCCATGGTGAGCCTGTATTTTCTATCTTGTATATATTTACATTCATGGTACAGTGAGCACCTCAGGGCTTTGGAATTGATTAGGTAGTTCAATACAGTGTATATTGACATGTTTTCAATTGTTTGTGATTCCTCAGTGCAGTGTCATAAGTTAGTGTTTAAATGCTCACTCATCCCATGATCTGACAATATGAACAACACTACTCCAAAATGTAATATTGTAGCATCCCTACAAAATGACCAATATCTGATTCCTAGGGATACACCAATTAAAACATTCTGGGCCAATACTGATGTTTAAGATAACAGCTTGGCCGACAGCTTTGACAGCGTATATAAGGTCCATTTGTTAAAAAAAAAGAAAGAATTAGAAGCGGGGGTAAAATTTCGAGTTTAAAGTTGTAAATGTAGGAGAAGAAATGTATCAAGTGCCCCTAATACTCCGTCGTAGATAGTGGATGCCGATACAATGTTTTTTGATTTTTTTTGGTGTTGTTGTTTAATTATCCCACCTTTTGTCTCAGGTGAAGAAAAAACTTCAATAATTAAATTGTTTTAAAGTCATTCAGCCCTTCTTCACACTACATTATATTTGAAAGAGCACAAATTTGGTCCGTAGCCATATTCTTTGAAATTAATTATATTTGAATACTCACCCGTACTTATGAAACTGCAAAAGTCGGTATTTACTTTGCTGAAAATGCTTCCTGCTCTGTACACACTGCTCTGAAATATTTAAAACTAAAAAACTCTTTACTTAATCTCTTTGTAATAGGATGCAATTTTATTCTTTGCATGCCTAAATTCAGCATAACCAATGTCTTTCTTTCAACTACAGAATCATCACCATGTCTGCCAAACTACGAGTCATACTGCAAGAAGAAATACCAAAGCTTTGCCCCCAGGAATCCCTGAGCCTGTGGGGGAGACATTTGCGATTGAAGAAGACTTTAGTATGCAGTTCCAGGACACAGAATTTGATGGTCCGTTTTTTACTCTCCTTGAAACTAGCGACATAAAGGACAAAGACACCATCAAGGTGGTTCGTGCTGAACCAGTGATCACATTAGCAGTTGAGGGTTATTTGTCTGCTAAAGGACTCCAGGAGAGCTTTGATAGCGGCGGTACAGAGTTATCTGAAGATGTTGGTTGCAGTTCCACTGCATCCAGTGATACTATCATTCTGTCTTCTCCAAGGAGCCCCTCCTCCCTTTGTTCTGTGTCAGCTCAGTTTGAGATACCTACCTTCTCCTTTGACACGGAGCTCATTCTACAAGCTTCAAATTAAGCTTACCATAAGGACAGAACCATACTCAGTAATCCTGCAGTAAAATCAAAAATTCTAGACAAATTAGTAGAGACCATCTTGTCTACACTGCCTATCCTTCACAAGCACAAAGGGAGGAGGTTGCAGAGGCCCTGGTTATGAAGCACCCGTGTTTGAATGACCCAGTGTCATTCAATGGTTTGTATGGCTGACAAAACAGCCTTAAGTACAAGATGGGCAATTACAGAGAAAAGGTCAAACACCTTGGACTACCAGAGTTAAATGGAAATACTCTGAAGAGAAAATCAGCTGCAGACAGCACTCAAGCAAAAAACGTGAAAACGCCAAAGAAATCGGAGGTAAACTACCTCCCACCTCCTCCTCAAGGTGAAAGTGAGGATACGATGGCAAAAACCTTTTCGCTGCGTCGAAAATTATGTTATTCTCAAGAAACCACCTGTGAGGGACTTCAGAGCTCGATAGCCTGCTCTGTTTGAGCTTTCCCAGGCATGTTGAACATTGTCCTCTCCAATACAGTTTAAAATTGAATTTCTCTGTTTTGAATTAATCATTATTGCCTTGTTTCTCCATCATCGTCTCTCTCTCAGATTGAGTAGGAGTTCCGGAGGATCACTTTGAAGCTACTATATTCCACATTCCTGGGGAAGTTGGACCAATACAAACCCACGCTGTTGAGCTTGTACAAGACGGAAGGAAACTCGATGAGATCCTTGACATGTTAAATGAGGCACATACTTACAACAGTGTAGCAGTTAGCTTTGTGTAGTAGCATCCTGATGTCTGTACTCTACATAATCTCATATTTCATATTTTTGTAGAACAACAGCATTGAGTCTCGAAGAGAAGCTGTGATCAGAGGCCTCATTCTCTACCTTGGTGAAAAGCCAGAGGAGTTCTTCAAGGTCTACCAGGTAAAGAAAATTCACCTCTGCCATGTAACTATATTTCTACTGAAGTATTCATCAAATCTTCAGGTTCTAAATGAGGCACTTCAATCAAGCAAAATAGGCAACTGAAATTTTCTGTTTCTGAAGGGGGGGGGCAGATATTACTGATGTTGCCTTTACCTAAATACATTCACACAGCCCCATTATTGAGCTTTGTCTTTCTTGCGGGGAGAAAAACCAAGTCCCCGGATCATAAATGAAATGTAATAATAATAATAATAATAATAATAAAATGACCTGCACTTAAGCACCATCACTACAGCCAGTGCTCTGCCTGTAAACAAACAGGGCGCTGCTCCAAGTTTTGTTGCAACAAAAAATGAATACCTTATTTTTACCAGCTGACACTGTATCTTCAGTCACTAATTATGCTCAGCTCCTCAGCAGTAGAATACAAAGCCTCCATCCCATGTCGCCTTTGCTAGTTTGTGGCCTCACCTGTTTAGAGTCTGCCTCTACATGTTTATTATTGTCCCCCTGGTTTTTCACTCCATGGGTGATCATCAAGAACTTCACAAAGTCCTTTGACTCTAACTACAGTAGTGCAAGTGAACAATGCATTTTATGTAAACCCTCAATGGGAAATACAGTATGCCATTCTTTGATAAATAAAAGCCGAGAGCAAAATGCAACATTTGTTCCTGAGCTAACCTGAGGAACTTAGCAATGAACATGGCTGGAAAAAGGGGAAATGCTTTGTTACTTCATGATTGACATTTAAATGTGCTGATGACTCAAGTGCAAACATGAATGGGCTGGATGCGAAATGTGCCACTAATTCATTAGTAAACGTACAGATGTTGGATGAGAAACACATCATTTGCTCCAGAGAACTCCAAAGATCTCATGTCTGGCATTCTACCAGCGATGACAGACATCTTTTCCCCCGAGTCTCCACAGGACTCATGACGTACAGTACATTGGTCCCAATCAATAAGTTGAGACACACTTCAAATAGACACTGCAAATGGAAAAGTCAAATCTGGAACTAGTTAAATGTCGTGAATGTAGCTTAGCATGGATGAGGCAGGAGACGGAGGACAGAAGATGAATAATAAGACTGAAGGAAAAATGGGAAGTGATGGTGAAAGAGGGAGAAGAAATGATGTGGTTAACAGGATGCCAGAGAAACATTATTTTAAGTCATAGCCGTCTTTACTTCAAGTAGATGGAGTGCGTCTCCATAAGCCCCGAAGGCTGCAAAAACACGGGGACACCTAGAAAGCCAGCTTTGAGTGTGCCTCTGAGAAATGCAAAACATAATCTACTTTCCCTCAATCTCCCTCCCCCTGAAGCATAACAAAGAGCCTGGAAAGAGTGTTTGTGATGCTAATTCTGTAGGAATAAATATGCAAAACAAAATTCAGACGCTTTAAGAGGGGAGAAAAAGATGAAGAGTTTTGATGGAAAAAGAAATGATGCTTTAGGGGCCTGCCAGGAGGGAGTAGACAAATCCTTTAACATACCCCTGCATATCCCCTGCACAGAGGAAATGTGAATTAAACATGCTACTGATAAAAAAAGGGAAAAAAGGTTGAATAGAATGAAGAGCAGCCAATCTCAGGTGTTAAAGCATTACCTGGAGAGGGCAGTGGCTTACTTTTGCTTATCCTGTGTGAGATGGATGACTCTTGTCTCACTGGAAACAATGAACATATGAACCTCTACATGGTTCTGAATCCCAAAGGAGATATCTTATTCTTGGAAAAACTCTGCTGCAGTCACCATTCGGCATGTTACAAGGAATAGTGCAGGGCAAAGTACTCTGAATAAAATGTTATATCTATTCAGAGACCCTTGGGTGGTCTGTTCTCTTGTCTCTGCCCAGCTACCTCTATTGTCATGCGCAACTCCTCTATAAAAGCTACAGCGAATACAGCAGGAGGAGTTTTTACCAATATTTTCATCAAATTCTATAACTCCAGCTGTTAACCTAAATTTACCGTCCACGTGTTATTGAACAGGAAGGTCTTGTACCTTTTTTGGCAGTCAGCTCGTGAAAAGTTAACATTCTAAGAAGTTTTCTTTAGAAATAAAACAATTTAAAATGTAGTTATTAAAATGACAGATGAGCAATTTATTTATTTATTATTTGCATTATTCAAATACAACCATAATAATAGTCTTAAAAAAATTGTCTCTAAAAATTTGAAATAATTTTTGTCAAACAACCCGGCTGCCTGTTCAGCAGCTGCTCCGAGCTAACATTAACGTTAGCGCCACACCGACTGACACACCCCAAGTACTGAAAATCTGAGCTGAGGGTTTTTAAGGTCAACCTTGTTGTAATGTGCTTATACGTTTAACTGGGACATTCCAGCAACTCTGTTCACCAGCTGTCATCTATAATCGACTCATACCTACCAGCTCCCCATGTGACAGGACACAACAGAAATAAAGGTCCAGACATCATGCTCATGCAATGCATTTGTACCTCAAATCAATTGTATTTGTATAGCGCAAAATCACATTATCTCAAGGCACTTTACATGGTTAGGTTGAGTCCTCACAATATGCTACAATAAGTCCTGAGTGTAGATTTAGGAATGTCTCACGTGACAGAGTGTGTGACTAGACGGTTTTCTCCACACTCCACAACTCACAGTACCGTCTGCCTAAATCACAGCATCATTAATACACATGATAATTCAAAACAGTGTGTTAGAGCTGTTGCACCTGATTGCATGGTATTGTAATCAGGTGCAACAGCAGAGTGGTGTGAATTTCATGTCGTGTCTTTCCTTTCTAAAACTGGGTTAGTGGTCATTAAATTGAATGACTGTGAACTGAGCAGGTAATTATTGTGTTGGTGGTGGAAAAGGCAATTCTTAGCTACCTTGTGTAACTAAGTGCAATCTTTCATTGAGAATTTCCTTTATTGTATGAATTTTTAAAGACAAAATATGCCAGGTAAAAACTGAAGCCTTTGTTGTTTGTCATTCATCTTAATGCAAAGTTTACAGCTTAAGGAAATGTCATTCCTCACAGACCAAAGTGCAGAAATAGTTCAACGTGAGACATAAAAACAACACAAGCCCACTGAGGTGGGTGAGTTGCATGACTACTGGTTATTACAGTGCTGTGTGCAAACCATATGCAAACACATAAAAAATAATTGGCACAATAATTAATAAATACTGGACAACAAAAGCACTGTATAGTTATACCCATATACTGTGAATAAGCTTAGCATATATATTCAATCCCACAGCATTGCCACTGAAGTGACTGTGCCACTAAAATTCGTTGTATATATTATTTGTGTAGTTCTAAATAGCGATAGTAAATATTGTACAATTGTGTTTCAAATAGTAAAATATAGAATATAGTACAAACCATAAATACTGTAAAAGTAAAATATTCAAAAAGGTTCTGTGGTATATTGATAAAAAAGGCCTAACAAAATGTAGCCAGTGTAATTATACCAAGAAAACATTGTAGCTCTTTCCATTGGAAAAAAAATTTGTAATTTCAATGTACAAATAAAGATTAAGTGGTTTGCACTGATATCTACACACTAGTAAGTATACACATACACATTGGGACTGATCCTCATTTCAAATTCCATCAAAACATTATCAAGACATTTGGCTCTTCAAGGAAAGGAAAAATGACAAATGGTTTTGAACCTTGAGTGGTACCAAGAGAGATGAGATTTAAACCTAATTTAAATAACCCAGATCCACGATGATATACTGCAGAGCAAAGAGAGGTGATAGCCCAATCCGTCAATCGAGGAGAGGGGAGGGGGAGGGTTAAGGAGGAGAGAATGGGGCAAAGACATGAAAGGAGGAGGGAGAGGGGATCAAGATGAGAGGGGCTGGAGTCTTTAGAGGTGAACGTGAGGATCCAGAGCAAAGATGAGAGGAGAGGGAGGTGGGTGAAGGAGATAGCGGCTCAGGCAGTGAGAAGATTAAAGCCACTTCCATGCAGCGCTGGCCCCATTAATGTACTGTATAACAAAACGCCAGATCAGGGGAAAAAAATCATCTCCCCTCCTGTGATCCCTTTCAACCCCTCTCAGGGCCACACAAGGCAACGTGGCAAGTAGACGGCACGAATGAAATATTTACAAAAGGCAATCATTTGTTTATATCTCTGACACGAATAATTGTGATTAATGTTTTATTCATGCTGTATTGTTTATTGCCTCCAATCTGAGGAGAAGAGGCTGCCTTTTGAACATCAACTGAGACAGCCAATTATGGAAGTGTGTTCCATTTGTGTTGCAGTGTGTTTGAGAGTGAACCTTTTGTGGCTCGTCTTTCAAAGAAACAAGGAGATCTCATTTCCTCAGCAGGAGTTGGGGCGACTGGAGGGGGAGTGTCACAATCTCTCCTAATTGGCTGACACTGAGCCTTCATGAGAGGTGGAGATGGCTGAGCACAGGGAGGAGGAGGAGAACAGGAAAAGAAAGGGATGAAGGTGGGGTGAAGGTAGATGGAGAGGTGGTAAAGAAACTGTTCAAAGCATGTTCACTGAGGTGCGCTCATCACAAATTATGTTCTGTTGAAGTGTTCACTGGCGAAAATGCAATACAGCAAGATGCCATATATACAGTAGATGGGAGTTCTGGCAGAGGCAAGCCATAGCCCCACACGTACCACAGTGTACTGCACCTCACTGGTTGAACAATGTGATCATTATACACAGATCATCAAACTCTCAGGTTTAAGACATCATTGGTCATTTCACCCATGTCACACACACGGGCACCCAGCTCAGCTTGATGGAACTTTGATTTTACTTTGGTGGAAAAAGTGAACAGTGATGCCAAATCAAACGTAAACACTTCTTTCATACAAAACATTTCCGAAAGCTGCAGCTCAACTCTAACTACAAGTGTCAATGCTTTTTTACTTATTCTTCAATACAGTATGAATGTGGCATCACTGTGGTAGACGAGGTCGTCATGTCCTTTGCTACATCTAGACTACTACGCATTAGTTTGAAAACGCTGTTGTATATACAGTATAAATTGAATTGAATATGATTTCTAACATTTCACGTGAGATATCTATATTCTATATCTGGAATAAATAGATATGATAAAAAAAACAATAAACACATGGAATATTCACCACATGGGATTTATCTGATTTAAAGAATTGGGGTAGGCTAAAGAATTATACAGATTCTGGTGTCAGGAATACAGCACAAATGGAGGGAAAGGAGCCAGATCCCTGGAAGAAGTACAAAAATATCCTAGACATCAGATTATGCAAAAAAAGATAACCTTCATCTCCAAGAATATAATTCCATCTGTGAAGTCGCCCTTTGAAGATAAACACAGGCGTTTATGGTTGTAAGCCATTGAATGGACAGAATGGACTGATAACATCTCCAGTTTATCACAAAGGTAAAATCAATGATGTAGTTTCTGATGATACATCAGTAACAGCATGAACCACTAAGCTGTAGGAATTCTCAGCAAGACATTTCATAATGGTAAAAACCATGGATCAATGTTGGCAACATAAGAGTGTACACTGAAAAGGCTTGTAAACAGACCAAGCAGCTCATAGACGGATTAGCAGTAACATCGATCAATATGCAAGCATTTCATAAATGAATGGGACATTCTGTACTATCATATGTGCTACATAATATTTACTTTATACTTTGACTGAGCACAAACTTAGCTATCAGCTCTGGGACCACATTGTAATGACAATGGATGTTTTATTATTATTATTATTATTATTATTATTACTAATTCACTTACGGCTACTAAAAAAAATTGTTTAAGGAGGCATCTGGATGATTAATAAGTTATAATGAATTTGGCTGCATTCACAAAACATTGTATTTTACAACCCCCCCCAAAAACATATCAGCAGATGTGATTTGTGTTACAACCAAGACACTGTTAATAGTAGCCATGTTGAATTTGTATCTTTCTCAAATGAACATGCAGAGGGTATTTACTTTGCTTTCGCCGATATGTTTTAATCCCACCAGCTGGATCTGGTGGGATTAAAACTTATTGGCTGAGACAAATGTCAGCAGATGCAAGTGCACATTGGAACAAGCCTTGATTCAAACAGGTACGTCGTCATTCACTTAGTATTAAAGCCAGTGAGCAAACCCACATAACAAGGTTTATTGTGTTCAGGTCATACTTGAACTGTTTTCATGTTTCAAACAAGAACTTTACACATAATATATATATATATATATATATATAATTACAATTTACATTTTTAGTTTTAAATAAGGTTCAAAGTGGTTATTCTCCAAATAAATCATGAGTGTATTTTCGGTAATTCATACACTAAACCTCCCAGAACCTTCAAAAGCCTATATCAGTTACAGTTTGGCAGATTGTATTTATAATGGGGGATTTTCCAGGTAGTAATAGAGAATGCTTCTTGATAATGTGTCCTAAATGTAAGAGGGAAATACTGTGCCCTTGTCTTCAGAAAAGTTGTGCAATGGCTCTCCACTGCCACAGGATAGTATCCATCTGACCACAGCTCATTTTAAGACCAAAATGCCTGTGGGTGCTCATATGAGTGCAAATGCATTTAATCTTAAAACAACGTGGGCACTGGACGGGAACATGACAATTGAACTAGCAGCGGCACTTGCTTCTTGCTGATTTGTGTAGGGCCCAACGTGTGAAAATCATTCTTGAACACAATAATAGGATGAGAGTTTGTTTTAAACATTATCCATTACACAAAATTACATTGCTATTGCAAAAAACATCTGATAGAGATTTTGAGAAACTTAATCATGTTACAAACTAAAAATAAAATTGATTTGATAATTTTATTTACAGTACTTAAAGGGGACATAGCATGCAAATTCCACTTTGTTAGTGCTTCTACAGGTTAATGTGGGTATCTGGCATGTCTACCAACCCAAAAACTCTGGGGAAAAACACTCGCGCGTTTTGTTATAGTTCCTCTAAGTCAGAAACGTCATGCTTGAGCGACTCGATTGAGCTTCCTGGGTTTTGTGTCGTAACAAGGCACTGGAAGTCTCCCTACATGGCCTTGGCCCACCCCCCCTCACCCCCCCCCACACTCATTACGCCGGGTTTACACCGGAGGCAGCGAGGCTGCGAGGCAGCGCAGCGCCGTTCCCAAGCGCAGCCGCCTGGCTGTTCACACGGGACGAGCATTTCTCCGCTGGTCAGCCCGCGATTCACTCACATGTGGCATTTGTCTGGATCGTTGGGACTGGGAGGCTGCAGCAGTTGCTCGGTCGCTCTCCCATGCGTGAGCTGGAATTTAGGCCAACCCACACAGCCAACAGTGTGGAAGACTTCCGCAGTGTTCAGCTCTACTGTAACACTGGCACAAACACACAGAGCCCCCACTGCTACGCCGGGTTTACACTGGACGCAGCGAGGCTGCGAGGCAGCGCAGCGCTGCTCTCAAGCGCGCAGCTGCCTGGCTGTTCACACGGGACGAGCATTTCTCCGCTGGTCAGCCCCATAGACTGTATATATAAGGTCAGCCCGCGATTCTGCTTTCTCCGCTTGTTGTTGTACCCGTTGAATGTCGGGGTTCGGGGTAAATGATGGTCTTCATAGCCCCCCACCCTCTCTTTCTCTCTGTCTGTCTGCTTGTGTGCTTGTAGTGGATGGGCAGAGGGGGACATTTAATTATGTGATTGGGAAAATTAAAACTCCAGGACAACAGAAGGGAATACAAAGTATGGGATGCATATTTGATAATTTATATCATATAAAATATGTAATTTATATCGTTTAAAATCATGGGGGGAGAGGGGGGAGGGGGGAGCTGGCTCATTAGCATTTAAAGGAACACGCACTCAAAACAGGTCACTCGGTGGAGGGCTGTTTTATACAGGGTAAAAAGGAGCTGTTTGAAATGATCCTTGTGGTATTTTGACCAAAGTATGTTACAGACATTTCATTAAGACCCCAAGGAACCATATCAACTTGTGGTAAAATGGGCATGCTATGTCCCCTTTAAGGAAAAATATTATTAGCCTTTTTAACTTTTAAACCTTTATTTTTCTTAACGTGGCAGAAATGCTCTTCCATTTAAAGCTGTTATCGACCAGCAAGAAAATCAACTCCTGTCTTGTCTTTAGCAAAAGCATTTAAAGTTTGTTTTATGACCCCTCATTTGTTCTGTCTCCTGCCCGGTTGGCATTAATGGCTGTAAAGTTGATTAAGGTCAGCAGCGAGGTAGTCATCTGCTGTAGCATTACTGTAAATATGCCTGATGGTCAGAGTGGCTCTGGCTCCCTCCTTACTCTGCTTGAAGCACTGATGTGCTTAGTATTGATTCCACTTGCAGTAAGTACAGAGCCTCTGTAAATCAAACCTATTAACTAGTGTTAATTTTGTCAGCTTTTTTTTAGATGTAGTACAAATCCATGCAATCTAATTCTTGCAATCTGAGTCAATCAGAAAGTAACCAGAAAAAAGAAAATGGTTCACAATCAAACATTGTACAACAGCCCTGCAAAGAATCCTAAACTAATGCTGCTCAGTTCTGTCAGGACTGTGGCAGAAAGCTGTTGATTTTATTCTGTCGTTTTGAAGACCTTTGAAGAAAGTGTTGTAAAGGGTTAAATATATATTAAAATTAATTCATAATTTTGGTTCTCTTTGCCAAAAAGTGAGATTGAGATAAGAACTACACAACTAACAACTTGTATTCAACCAGAGTAATCTTTACATGTGAATTTGAATACCCAGTAGATGTTGCAAAAACAGCATCAAATTTGACAGCACTTAAAATGTTTATTTCAGTTGAGATGTGTCTACCGTAACATAGATGTCCGGGCAGCTGTGGCTGAGGGAGTAGAGCCGTTGTTGCCCCTCGTAGAAAAAAGGGCTGCCCATAGATGCACTGTATGAATGTGTATGTGTGAATGGGTGAATGGCAATAAACTGTACTGTAATACTATATAAATACAGATCATTTACCATGTTTTATATGCCAAAAAACAAATAGGTCAAAACTAACACAGCTAACTGTGCTACTGACTTTAAGTAAGATATTCATCTACAAGCAATGCTGTTGTAAAATACTAATAGATAATGTTATTACTTCCCTTAGTGGTCAACATAACATGGCTTTAAAAGTAACAGGTTACATCCATCCAAGTAAATGTCCTCTGATATCCTCCTCGGAGGCACGTTCAGGCTTAAAACTTGGTGTAAATGAAGCCGTTTCACGTTGAATATGAACGTCGGGGCTTGCGGACACTTGGATGACACCACACGAGCAGTATGGAGGCATGTTGTGCTTTTTTCTGTTGTTTTATTAAGTCTGAAGAAGAGGTCACTTTGGCAGCAACACTGTTTAACCCTGAGACTCCAAAAGTGTTTTGTGGAGTCAAACACTTCACCCGCCCCTCCATCGGCATAGTGGTGAATAGATAAAGAGTGAATTTTCATTTTCAGTGAACTATCCCTTTAAGTCCGGGAAAAAGAAAATTTACAAACATTTATCCATAGTTTTCTTTGAAAAATGAACAGTACTGTCAACCAAGTGCTGTCAGACCACATTCGTACACTGTGGCAGCAACCATGTGAAGGGTAAGCACATGACAAATGAACCGGCCTTTTACACCTTAGAGATCTGAAGGAATCAATCATTCCTGCATGTTTATGAGTCACAAGTTCAGTAGGATGCTTAAATTCCAGATTTAAACAAAAATGCAACACAAATTGGAATTTCAGGGTCAGAGGATCTGTAAGCACAAGATGACGACTGTGGTCTGATATGCATCAAGTGGCCTTAATCGACAAAATGCTGATTTCCAGGTATAAGCTGGGCTCATCCACTTGAAGAGGCTCATTTAGCAGAGAAAAAGGCTGCTTTAGAATGAGAGCGAGGGAAATTAAGAGGGGAAAAACTGAGAGTAACAACCTGGGGTTTGCTTTGCTCTTAATCCACCATGTAGGCTGGCAGTGGCAAGGAAACCGCTGTCTTAATCCCAACAAGAGGAGGAGTGGGTGTGTGATTATCTCGCATGATAACAGGCAAGTAAATTGGAAAGGACACGCAGCGTTAATGCACAGAGCGACTCCACGTCTCCTCCCACCCAAAAACAAAAAACACTTATGAGGCTGATCAAAGTAGGCTAATTGAAAATTTCACTTCTTCCTGTATGCCTCCACCAACCTCCACTACCTCCAGATGAATCTCCCGTGGCGCTCAAAGATGATAGAGATGTTATATATAGATGTTGAGCAACAGCCTGTTGGCAATAAATGCTTGTATGAAAATGCTGTAATCTCCAAATCATGTTGTGAGCGTGACTGGGTCTGAGTCTTTGAACGTATTGAAAGGCTTCTTCTACCCCTCTGTGACACCACAGCCTGGTCATTCTGACACAAAGAGTCAAGAACACAGAAAAGCTCTGTCTCTAGCAGTCTTTGTCCTGAATATTGCTTTATTTGAATTTTGTTTGCATAATGTAGACATGTAGGCACTTCAAGTGTCATTTTACGGGCAATTTTCTCTGAAATCTTATTGGAGGACTCTTGTGCTACCAGACGGGCTGGGTGTGTGTCCCCTGGTTACCTCCAAAGAAGGCAACCAGGGGACATCCTTACTATATCCGTGCTAAAAGTTAAACTGCTTCATTTCAGCCCAATAAGGGAGAAATCCTGTCTTAACAATGCTACAACCTCATCATTACATTAGCATCCAAACCTTGTGTAGGGGGAATTGATATTCAGACCCTTAACTGTAATACAAATATAAGACTGAAAGCTAAAACTTCCATTACAAGTAGAGTGGTTCAAAATGCACTTCTATGTTAAATAAGAGCAATAGGAGCAACTCCTCTCTTTGCAAAATGCATGAAGTCTAACAAGTGCCCTTTAGGTATAGTGCACACAGCAGGCTGCACTTTAACAGCTTCAGTATTTTCCCAGAGACCTGGCTGGCCACAGGTTTTGTTTGCCAACCGTTTCTTTGCCCAGTTTTCTTGTAGGTGTTGTAATTGCCATTTTATTGTATTGTTGTATTGTAATTGTGCTACAACATAATGAATTTGCAGCAGCTTTCAAAAGGAAAGTCTGCCATTTCATAAGTGGATGGTAACATTTGTATTTAAAATGTGCTAGTCAACTGTAAAGAATAACTTCCAGTAAGAATACAAAGTTCTCCTCTTCAAAGTTCAACTTGATTGTATAAATATTATTTCCTTGAATTATATCTTTGACATATGCTGTTAATGCACCACATGTTTCTGTGTATTGCTGCCGACAACAAACATATATTTTGCTTTAGGTACAAGCTCCGGTTTCTGTTTACATGTTGTATTATTTTGAGGGATAATCTGCAGGGTTTCAGAGAGGGCAGCTGAAATTCACATGGAAAATATTATATATAAATTACACAACAATACACGACACAACAGTAAAACTAAATTAATAAGATCACAGTTATGTTATTATAATTCAAAATAATAAAAATACCAGAAAGTACAACTATTAAATAATAAAAAAAACATTTTAAGAATACAATGCCCATCCACCAACAGTGAAGAACCCACATCTATCTCACAGATATATACTACAACAACAGACACAATGCTTTGGGAAGATAATGGAAGTCAATGGTGTAATTTAGAGCTGGTGTTGTGGGTTATAGTGAACTCAATGAAAATGGACCCACTATCTTTTGTTCAGTTTGTTGTAATAGGGAAAGATGGTCGGGGCCGCCAACTTGACAAACTGCTATTGCTATGGCTTTAGGAGCTTCAGCTAGAGCTGCTCTAGTGTTAGATGGCCTTCAAGATACACACACACACACACTTATGGAAATGCTCATGAATGATTCATGAGGAGAAGAATTACCGCTTGACTCTCTTTCTGTTTCCACATAACCGGTCGCTCCCTCGTGCTCTCTAATAACAACTTACACACATACAGCCACAACCCATCCACATACAGTACTTCACGCACACACACCCAGCTCTTGTATAGAATTGCCTTCCTTAATTAAACAGAGTCTTGCGGTGTGTGTATGTTTGAGTGTGTTTGTCAACACACACACACACACACACTTGTGTGGTAGTGTTTTCCTCCTCCCCTTGTATAGATTACTAGCTGCCAGCCCACTGCAGCAGACAGTGAGCAGCTTCTCACTTCTTCAGCTTTCCTTGTTTTACTGTGTTGCATCAGATCCCTATTACAACACACATGTCGTGACAACATGATGAAATCTGAAGACGTTAAAGTTCTTAAATAAGGACAGAGATGATCTTTTATTGTGTTACAGTCTAACATGGATATAACCTCCTCTGCATGTATTTCTCTGTGCTATGTATTATCTGAAGATTTATGGAGTGGAGCTGCTAATGTGGTGAAAATGCTGAGATTATGGAGAAAGCAGGGATGGAGAGTCTTGCCTCTATATAATTCACCGCTGATCTAAACACCAGAGCAACCATATCGGATTTAAGCATTTTTTCCAAGTTTCCAATTTACTGAATGCTGGAGAGCTTATTAGTTGGAATGAAAAGCTGCAGACACTCTGACCTCCAGAGACCATGACAGTTCATACAGACTGATTACACTGATTGTCATGATCTTCCCCTCTATGTGGGCTCTGCATTATTTCCTATTTTATTTGATGAATTATCTTCTACTGTTGTTTCACTTCCTGCCCTGTTGTGTGTCCCACCTTTGTGTTTACATGCTCTGCCCTTATGAGTTGTCTCAAGCTTCTACTCTGTCCCTGGTGATTTTTTAGTTTGATTCTCTGTTTCCACCTGCCCCTCTGACTGCCAGCTAGAGCATCTGAAAGCCTGTTTATCTGGCATTAAATTATCTTCCCTGCATCAATCTGCCTTCATTGTGAATCTGCATTTTTGGTCATGAAATCCTCTATCCTCCTGGTCAACAAGTGACCCTGCTCTGCGCTGCTTCTTAATCGAAGCAGGACACAGCATTCAGCACCTCAGTTATTGCAGCCCAGGTTTCATTTTCTTTAAACATCGTCACTCTGGAGGACACGCTACAGAGAAGTGTTCATTTTGTAGAGAGCGCACACGCGCCTGTTGATTTAGAATGATTCTGATTCACAAACATACGCATGGTGGTGAGAACAAAATCGGCTGGTGTGCACGTGTCATGAATCCGGCGGTGATTTTGTGCACGCACTTATTTTCTGCAGAGAATAAGAACATTTCTGCGCACATGTTAGTGAATGAGGCCCAATGTCTATGAAGCCTGGAATAATAATTCCTGCCAAAGGCAACAGGAGTACAAGAATAGAAGTGACTAAATTGAAATTCTAAGAAGCTAAGTTTGGTTTTAACTTTAACAAAATGGAACATGAACTAAAAAAGTTATTGTCAGCCCAGGGATAAAAAAACCTTTGATATAATCTCTGGAATTATTAGATTTACACAGTACCCAGATGGCTGCCCTAGCAACGCCACCATGTCAATGCCTATCAACAAATGTATTGTGAATGGAAAACTACGTAGCCTTTTTTAAAAATCCTTTCTAAGTAGTTTCTGTCTGTAGTCAATAGAAAATGCCATTCAGTCAATGGGTTCTAGAAAACCCCAAAGTTCTGTCTACTCCACTACTACAAAAACTTGAGGCTCTATGGCAATTCACAGTTCTAGAAAATCCCAAGATTTTTTTGTCATCGTGAGTTTTAAATAACCCTGATGTTTTTTTTCCAATTTCTTTAATATCGTTATCTTTCGTATTAATACATTCAGGGTGCAAATTGTTTTGATCACTGAAACACCATTTTACCCGTCAGTTTTTCTATGTGCAGTGTGAAAATGCTGAAGCCCAGAATGTCAGCTGGACACAGACGTAGCCTTATAACTCTATGAGCATAGAGGAGACTCAGTGAGGACTCTCCTTAATGGATAAACTAATGCAAGAGCCAGCAGAGCACAGAGATACAGGATGGAAAATGTTGTTTAGGATAATGACAGAGAGCAACAGAATGTGTTCATGTGGAGTGATGCCCCCACTGCACAAGAAATACACACACACACACACACACACACACACACACACACACACACACACACACACACACACACACACACACACACACAAACTAAACCATCCCTAATCACAAACATATAAACACCCTGGCACCCCCACCACCTTCGGGCTGTTGTCAACAAGGCAAAGGACGCTAGTGAGACATGGCTCCCAGCATCCTCTGCACTGTGAAACCAACACATTTAGAAGCGGGGTGAAGTCTCTCTCTTTCCCTCCATCTCAGCTGCAACTGTTTGTTCTTCTAAACACCCCTGAGGTTTAATGTTGCTTCTGACATTTGGATGAAGCATAGGCTCTGCTGAGGCTGCACGCTGTCACCTTCAGACACTTCCTTCCCCTGAGCCGCACCTCTGACACCTGTGGTCTCCATGCTGCTTTCTGCACTGTGGAGCTATTCATCTTTAAAACGTGTGTTTGACTCACATCATGTTTCGTATCAGAAATCACATGCAAGCATTGTACATGTAGACAAATGCAATGGTCTAAATCCTTGGTGTACTTAAGAAAATAAATAGGTCTTACACTTTCTGGGCAAGTCCTTTATTGATTTAGATAATTCAAACAATTAGAGACAGGATCAGAAACACTGTGTTAGACACACTCATGGTAGGTGCTACTATGTTAAATGGTCCATAAATCGTGGCTGCTTGTTACATTCCATAGTTGCATCTTACACTTGCAGGCAACCTCTAGGAGCCTTAGTAATTATGACGAAGCAATTAGTGCAATGACATTAGTTTTGTCATGTGTATCCTGTACGAAGGTGGAGGGTAGGAAAGCTGTTTGTTTCCAGTTCAAACATGATTTTGAACCCTAACCTAACTTCGGAGTTTCTTGAGTTCTTCAGATGTATTGTTGTGCCTCATCAGCCAACTCAGTGGAGTAGGGCCCTGCTGTCCCACAGCTCTATTCCTGACAACAAATGATGACAATCATTTAATGGGCTGATTGCATTTAAAGTACAAACAGTGGACATGGAGATTAAAGGAGCTGAATATGCACAAGGCAGAGTTGGTCTAATGAAAACATGTGGGTTGCAATACATTTTTCGAGATTGACCCATACAAGTCAGCACAACTCCAGACATCTCAGTCTGTGCTGATTGTGACTATTCCTTTTTTTTATTTAGTTTCGGGTCATTTGCCCAAAGAACCAAAGAATGGAAACATAAATGAACAGAGATAGTCAATTAATGGAAGAGCAGAAACATACAGGACTGGACTGTTGCAGAATAACTTGAATAGGAACCTTGGTTTATTGTCAACTAGGTTTACACATACAAGGACTTTGCTGCTGTGTGTTTTGTGTAAGCATGAATATAAAAGTTTAATAAATAGCAAACAATATAAAATATATAAACATTCTAAGCTCTAGAAATAGGATTGTGCAATTTGTTGATAAAACTAGAAGAGGATGGTGCAATGAATGATAAGATATTTGACCATTTAAGTATGTACAGTATGACCGTTACTGGCCATGGAAAGTTCAAATGTCACAGTCACAGGTGGGGACATTTATGCAGTGCAATGATTGGGTTCCGGGCCTTGTTGATAAGGCCAGCAGCCGTCGTGAAAAATTAATAAATTCTGATGGCCCGCAGCCTCCTGCCAAAAGGAAGTGGCTCGAAGGGGTTGGCCACAATCTTACCAGCATGCCTTCGAGTCCTGGAGGCATGCAGGTCCTGAGGGGGAGGCTGGTTGCAGCCAATCCCCTTCTCAGCAGAGCCAATGATGCGCTGCAGTCTGACCCTATATGAACGATTCATTTTGATATGAACAATTAAAGGGGTTTCAAGGTTTAACATCAAGAGACTTCATACTGTGCCATATTGTTCGTTCATTTCAATATTTTTTTCACCATCAAATTCTACAATCAGTACCTTATAATAAAAAGACCAAAACATATTTCTTGACTTTCTTTTTGTTTGTGCAAAGGATAATCCCATCCACATAACACTTGTCAAATGTATCTCAGGTTTCTCTCATATCTATATAAGGTCTCACAGTTGCATATCACAGCAAAAACTATGATGTGTGTGAACGCGTTTCTTAATTTGTGATTCATATCATAGGAACGGTGTTTACTTGCGATGAATAATTTGAGAAGGAGTAACTTCTGTTTGTGGGAGGGATACAAACTCGTGAATATTTTCTACAAAAAAAAATATTCCTTTGTCACAGCTGCTAAGTTGTTTTGCAACAATAATACCTTCGTAGAAGACCAGGCCTTGAGGCAAAGGCCAACATAGCCACTTCAGAGACAGGAATGTCAAGGCACAAATCTGAGTAAAGATACAAAACATGTCTGCAAATTGAAGATGTCTGGAACAACCAAAGCCCTTTAGAGCTGGTTCGCAACAAAAGATCTGCGGATCTGACCCTTAGCCCCAGAGATCCTGAGTGAGGGTTTCACGTTTATTCTTAAAGAGCTAGTATTAATATTTCCCCCTAATCATTATGCTAAGCTAGGCTAACCACATCTCTATTCCATTGGATACTTAAGACTCAAACACATGAGATTAATGGTCATTTTCTTACCTCAAAGCAATCTGTGTTTTTGAATTTACCAAAATGTTCAACTCCTAATTTGAAAAATGGTTGACTTAGTGGAGGGTTTACAGTGTTTCACAATCCTACTCCTCATGACGTGTGTAATGGAGCCAGTGTACCCCACAGACCGAGGGAGGAGATGTTGGGATAAACAGATATCACAGATCAAACAGGAAGTGCCCTTGTTGTGGTAAGGCCTGGAGGTGTGCTGTGGCCACTTCCAGACTGCTTCCCCGTCTGAGCCAGGACTTCAAATGTAAAGCAGGACACACACTCACCCACAAATACCGGTAGGCTACGTGTGCGTGACCACTTCCTAAAATGAAAAAAGGAGAGAATTGGGAATGTACAATTTTAGAAATATGCAGTTTGTATATAAGACTGATGATTGATTTATGTCCCTCTTATGACCATATTTCAATCAGCTCTTTTAATCTTGAGGGATGTAAAATCTATGAATCCCAGCCATGTTAAGAATGAAGAATATAGTGATGTTTTGCAAAGCAGATGATGGGAATGTCCTGGAATGTGTCCTATACACAATCTGGCTAACGTTGCAGTGGCTGCTGTCCTGTTATTTGGTTTGATGTGTGGGTTGAACGTCACCTACGCTCCTGAACTTAAGTGCTCTTTCTGAGAATGTTGATGGGTTAGGGTGACCCTCTGTGAGAGAGCTGCTGAGCCATTGCTGCTCTCAGTACACATACTGCACTGCCTTTATATGTGTGTTTTACAATGTTTATCTAGTCATTTCGTACCTTGCAAATCTGACAAGGTACGAAATGACTCCAAATCCTAAATGCATTAATATGTTTTTAATGGATTTGCAAGAAAAAATCATTAGGATTTGGAGTCAGATCTATTCTAGTTAGATCTATTAGCCTTTACCTCTGTGGCTTATATACCATTAAAACCCCCGATGATGTTTGTTTGTTGGAAGGACTGATCGTGGTGGATCAGGTTGTAGCAGTTAAAGGTTGATGTCATACTCTTGTTGTGTATTCATTTTATTGGCATAGATACAAAAAACAATTGTATAGTTTATAGTCCAGAGTTCAGGACATTTTGTTGTTTTTGACTAAATACAGTTTGGATGTTAAAAGAAATGTATTTCTTTATGCATTATTAGCATTTACCATAAAATGACAAACTGTGTATTAGAGATTAGGCTGGAGGGATAAACAAACTGCATTTGTTTTGCACCTAAATAGTAGTAGAAGCATTGTAACTTGACAGTGTAAAACTTGAGCAGGTTAAGTCAAATTTAACAGAACATCATTGTGTGTAGTTTACATGAAATATCGCATTGCTTATAACAAATGCTAATTGAATATGCAACTGTACTTTTCATGTGAATCAGACTTTTTTACTACAGCAGACCCAACAGGCCACAACTTTCCAGCGCTGTGTATAAGCATTTCCTCTCTGACAAATCCATTTAGTTCTTGCAACGCACTTTTTTCTTTACACAATTATTTTATGAAACAAGAGGTGTGCTTTCTCTAATGTGTTTGCTGCATCAAGCACATTGCGCAGCTGAATCAGAGAGTGGCTTCTGCCAGATTTCTCCTCATTCTTGCACTGATGCACATTAGTTGACAGTGGAACCAAAAAAGATAAAGCTGCCAGAAACTTTGCTTTTCCCAGATGACTTTCTACGGAATTAAGCTTCCTCACGCTCTCTCGCTCTCTCTCTTTGTGCGCATTTGTGTGTCTGCACAAGTGAGCCCAGAGCGCTGATGGAAACACATTAGTGCATAAGTGAACAGCATGGAGAGAAATATTTCCACAGTCTGGAAATGGGAAACAGATGAGGTCTTGTCAAAAGTGAATATTTTGAAGCAGACATAAGCTCAAGTCGAACGCACATGATTCGATTTTCCTCTCTCACAACATGGTGAAGGAGGGGAGAGGGGTGGAGGGGTGTGTGTGTGTGTGTGTGTTTGGGGATATGATGATGAGTATTCCCTCTCCCCCTGTTTCCATTCATGACTCCGGCCAGATTGTGAGATGTTGATCTACATTAAGGTGCAGGAAGGAGAGAAAGCAGGAAGACTCTGGACTTATATTAGGGTTCCATTACTGAGGCAGTAACAGCAGAGTGAGTTCATACATGAGATCTATAACTGTACTGCAAAGGTACATATATGAGAGCAGATATATGGTAAATGGTCTGTACTTATATAACTCTTTTCTAGTCTTGATGACCACTCAAAGCGCTTTCCAGTACAGTACTTTACAATTTGCCATTCACCCATTCACACACACATTCATACAGTGCATCTTTGTACAGTCATTTCTCTAATGCACATTTAAGTATCTTGTGATATTGTTTCTAGAAAACAAATCTACAAGTATATAAAGTATACATACAAGTATATATAAACCAGATAAATTGTTATGTATGGAGAACCTCCTGTTTATCTTTTAATGAAAATTCTGGTATTTGTCAAACTGGGTCCCTTCTCATATTTTTGTGTACTATGACTAATGGTGATCATCCACATCCACGGTAGAGATTTGGGAATCCTGAACTCTGAACGCTGAACAACCTTGACAGACTCCAGCTGATATAATCTGCTGCCACTGATGTTTGTCATTTGAACCACTGAAGGTGACAGCCAGAACAATGGCCAACTCCCACCTAAATGCTGAATAATAAACAAACAAACAAACAACAATAAGAGAATAAGTTTTCTGGATCACATGACTCAATCTTTGCAGTTTGTTTTAGGCCCTTTAAATGAACTCATATGCCTTTTTTTAGGAGATTTCCCGACGGTGACAGCAGTGACGGCAGAATTTCATTTGTACAAAGAGGATGAATCATGTGTCCCAGTAATTGCAGAAACATTCTCCTCAGCTGCACCCACACTTTGTTATTTGGGATGAAGACTGCAGGTTTATTCGGTGGCTGTCCTGCATTCTGACTCTGCAGGGGGACGTGAAGGATGCTGATCAACTGAGACAGCATGTGAGGTCAGTGGATCTCCCAGTGAGGAAAAAGTGAAAACTGGAACTTCGGGGGAAAAAAAGATAGGAATGATGAAAGCAGCAGCAGCATAATGGCAGCGAGAACACAATGTGAACAGCTAGCTGCAGAAGAAACTGGGACAGCTGAGCATGGAAAGAGTTCAGGGATGTTGGCTGGGATATTTTCTTTTCACAGAGAGAGTGAGAGAAAGAGATAGAGCGAGGGATGAAAAGAGGGAAAGAGCTATTTCTGAGGAGATTGCAGCCCGCTGTGACACAGTGCACACGGCGCTCGCTGACCAGAGTGAGGAAGATGGAGAGAGCAGAGGAGGGCAAAGTTCGCAAAATCCTCCACTCGGGGGACTGAACAGGCGGAAAGAAAGGGGTGGTGGAGGAGGAAAGCAGAGGACAGAGATTAGTGGCAAGGGCTAACCCAGGGGACAACAGAGTGGCCTGCCAGTGGAAATGCATCATGGGTATTATATTGTTGTTGTGTGTTTTGGCTTGGAAAGTGAGAGACCATTTATAATTCAGGGTGACTAGTACCACCCGAGGCAGACACTCTCAATCTGGCTTAACTCTCTTTCTTCTATTCTTTCCCCGCCTCCTCCTCCCCCTCCTCTTGTTTTTCCTTGTTTTTCCTCCCCAGAAGCGTCTCACTGTCGCTCTCTGTCTCATTGTTATCTCATGTTTGTTCGCCGTATGTCTCCCGAGCCATTTCTCTAACACTAACTCTGCCTCTTGCCTCTAGTTTTATGCGGTGTGAAATAAAACAAGTCAGACAGGGAGATGGCCCTTTTTTTCGGTCACAGTGAAAATATAATGGCTGATAAAGCATCTCAGATCACGGAGTGGAGGAAACAGCAAACAGTAAAGATGCTGAATGTTGCAGACTGTGCGTAAATGTGCCCACAGCTCCGTTGTCACTCCCTGGCCTCGTTGGCTCAGGAAAAGAGAGTATCAGTGGCAGTCTATCAAAAAGAAAATCACAAAATGAATAAATAATAGGCCTTTATTGGCCAACTCAACGAAACACTCAATAAATAACAACCTTAGGGTCCAGTTATGTGATGTGTTTTTAACCGTGTGAGGGCTGCTGACACGACGGATATGAATGCATCCAATAGAGGAGAAAACAAGAAAACTTTTTATTTTTCGACTTGACAATGTGTAGAAGTAACATTTAAGGGCAGCTAATGCCTGGTTCACACTACACAGTTTTCAGACCGATTTGCAGTCACACATACAAGTTGTGCATGTCGCTAACAAAAGCCCACAATTGGTGCTAAATCGGCAGTCGTTAATCGCTACATGTGGGTCGCAGATGAGTCGCCGACAACTCCTGCCGGCTCCAGCCAATCGGAGCAGCGTGAAGGTGCTGAAGGTACATGTAGTGGTGAGGTGCCCTCTGATGTTTGAACACTGCACATGTTTGTAAGCAGGGAAGACAAACAACAGTCATTCATGTTAGAGACAGGGTAACACAAACTCAATACAGCTAGATGAACTGCCTAAGGCTGTCGGGTTTGGACTGAAAAAGTAAATATATATAATGCGTGTTCGGGCTCGGTTAGTTTTCTCTCGCGCTGGGTTTGGACAGAAAAACCCTGCCAGAGTCTTTACAACTGAGTTCCATCTCTCCTCCAGCCTGATGTGTCAGTGAGCAGGATGACGCAGAGGAGCAGGAGGATCATCCGGGCACACTGCGCCTCCTCTCGCACGTGTTTTTGTGATAAACATAGTTTGGGGACCAGTTGTGGGTTTCTCTTGGTGAAACATTATGACATGGTTAATGACCATGTAATATCACATGCACTGTATGCTAGGAAGAGGAACAGGTAATCAGAGATAAAGATTAACATCTGTCAGCTTGTTCACTCGGTGACATATGTTGCCATTTACTGTTACCTGATAATTACAAAAAGAAGAAACGGTTCTAATCAAAGGCTAAAACTACCTTGGTCTGAATCACACATATTGCACACATGGCCACTGATATTTTGTACAATCACCCCAGAGTGTGTTACTGCACTGTACAATCTAATCCAGATTCTGCTCGTACCTAATTTAAGAGATGTCTGGAACATTCTTAAACTGTCAGGTTTTTAATTAAAAGAAAAGGTAAATGATTTTTACTTTTCTAACGTTTTTATCTTTAACCTGGCCCCCAAATTTCACTCACATACTCATTTACCAACAGTGATCTCCCATATGGAGGTTTAACTGGCCAATCAGAGCGCATCTCAGATTTGACAGGGAACCTAAAGAATGCGGCATGTGAGTAGAGTTTAAGTAAGACAAGAGTCCATGAATCATCTGATAATGAATGCGTTGTGGGAGTGGGTGTTGTGGAGCTGATTTAGGTTTGAGAGTTAACATGCTGCCTGAATGTGACCTGCATCCCTACATTGGCTAGTCATTATATATTTGTTATTATTCTACACGTACCAAAGCAGGACTGCACTCACCACTGCTGACAGCAGGTTGAAACTTAAAGTAGTGGGATGTTGAGCATTATGACACATTTATCATTTATAAATTGAACCAACTAACATCAATCAAAACTTGTTTATAGGAGTGTGTAAATCAGCCATTTTCTTCGGTGTGCTTTGGTAACGTGAAAATAGAGTGAATTGTAAAGAAGCTCTGAACACTGTGCTGCAGGTCAGATTAATATCATGGGTTTAAAAACACTGCACCACACACAATCAAAGAAAAGACAGCTGTAACACAATGAGGGATCATTCTAATGTCACAAATGCTGCAGAATGACTCTGTATTTCACAAAGATAATACAAATAATTTCACCTGTGTTGAGTCAGTGGCATCAGCCGACTCAGAGGCCTGAGGACACCTGGATAATAGGGACACCATTTTGAAACTCTGTATCCTGTATTTGTCTGAAAACATCATGGCCTATTGGACAGGAAGTGATGTCACTGCTGTTCCCTGTATCTCCACTTACAAGTGACTCTGTAGAGACACAGCTGCAGTAACTGCAAAGGTAAAGACTGATTCAGGGAGAACAGTGAGTTAGCAGTGGGAAACATATTGATGGTTTCTGATCATTACCCTGATATAAACTTGACCACTTTCACTTCCATTAGCTGAATTTGTTCATGCAATGTAGTCCCTTAAAATGTACAGTAAGCTTTGTTCTAACCCCATATGTCAAATACTTTAATAAGTTTACATTTTTCCATGACTTTTGATAGTTCAGCGTTTCTAACTAAAGGTGTTCATGTTACTGATACTGTCAGGAGCTACGTGTCACTGTCTCATTATTGTCCTCATGCTAACAACCTTTGAAACCTGTCCTCAGTAATGGCTGAAACATCTTATTGTGTGCTGCTGTACTTTATGTTATGTAAATTCCTTAAAAGCAATAATTAAATAAAAACTCAGCAGAAACTATTATACATGCTCAGAGGTGCCTATGAGACCACATTATTTATAGCTCCTGTGCAGAGCTCACAGCCTCTTATATAATGCCAAAGGCATATGCTAGTGGGTTTAATGCTAATGTGTGTGTGCAGTGGTTCCTTGGAAAACTTGCCCCCGGGCACAGAAAAATAATAACCTCAGATATAGAAGTGATGATTCTCATTATATGATCTCTGAAGATGAGAGCTGTTAACTGTAAGGACACATGACTCAGGTGTTGTTGTCCTGACGGGGGCAGTGTGATGAGACAGAAGGGAGGATGGCGAGAGGTGAGGGAGGACAAGAGAAAAGAGAGTAAGCTGCATTCAGTGAACTTTATAGTAACATATTGAATATTTCTCAAGAAAATGTGTTTCTTTTTTGTATTTTAGCTTATGTGAAGATGCAGTGAGGAGAATTGGCTCTCTGGAGAAAGGGTCACACTACACATTTTTTTGGTTCAATACACCGTGTAGTTAACTGATTTATTAACAAATGCTTAATGCCATTGTTTTGAATGAATCACTTTATTTTTTATCACCAAAAACAGTACTGCATAACACAAACACACACACGCGCGAGCGCAGATTCACATGTGCCAGTTCACCCCACAGACCCTGAACCCCACTTTCGAAGTAGAGCCAAGTGTGTCGACAAATTCACTTTCAATGGCCCCATTGTGTGCTGACGTGGCTCTGCAGCAGGGGACACAAACAAAGGGCTGTTGTCCAAAACCCCGTCTGCACGTGGGACAAAAGACCTCCAATGGCACATGCTTAATGTGTTGACAAATGTGTAGGACGTGTGTATGTGTGTGTCTTTTGTGATGGGTATGTGATATAATATGGTTAAGACAGTGCAGCTGGGTGGCAGACATGTCAAAGCAGATGGGGAACAGGTTGGCATAATAAGAAGCCAACTGGGTCTTAAATAAAAAGTGGGCACCAGTATACTGTGACACACACACACACACACACACACACACACACACACACACACACACACACACACACACACACACACACACACACACACACACACACACACACACATTTGTTAGGGTTCCATGTGATACAATCTGCCATATTACATTGTTTTTAATAGGACTACTAATACTGCCCTGTGCCTATAAATGACCTGGTTTAAAAGAAATCCTCAGCAGCCAGTAGCAATGAACCTAAATACATAAATAAAACATTGATAAAATATTTAAAACCTCCAAATCACAATATGTAAATCCTACCACAAATGATAAAGTGACTATCTGCTATTAGTCTGGGCTAACAGGATGAGACATTGTATTTAACCCTGTGGCAGGCTGCATCTGCAGCACACTCACTACTACTGATGACTGTACTGTAGGTGAGACAGCTTGGTGGTATGTTGCATTCATTTGCACATTAAAAGAATTAAAATAAAAAAGGATGAATATGAAATAACACAAATGCGGCACAATAATGTTTTAATTTGCATATTTCTCCAAGTGGGCCTTTCCCTCAGGATACTGAGACCAAAGAGGAAAGAACAACTTGAATCAGAAGGGAGGAGGCTTACTGCCACCACAGGGTGAAGATGCAAATCATTCCTACAAGATTTGTGGGGTAGGAGGAACGGGTATGTCCTGTGTGAAAGGAGTTGCAGATTTAATCCGGGCCATTTCACACATTTGTTCAGTAACATTAACATAATGAATTACCTGTCCCTTTTCAGAAAAGCACTTGTTAATCCACAATGTCTTAACTATTTTATATTCCTGCACTATATCTAACCACCTGTTTGTCCATTGATAGGGTCTGGTCCCTTCAAACAATATTTAGCACAAAACCAAAACCCAAAACCCTAACCACCGACTCCTAAGAAAATGTAACTCTTTAAATTGTAAATGGTCCTCTATGGATCTATAACTAGTCTCTCTCTCTCTCTCTCTCTCTCTCTCTCTCTCTGAATGTTAGACATAATTTAATCAGATAATAATAGTTTACTTGTACAATACTCCAATTGGATGTGAATGTTGGTCCCTAAAGTTTTGGCAGCCACGGTTTACAGTTTACACCAGGGCTTCTCCTGCTCTTGTTATGAGAAACAGAGTTGACTGGAGTTGGTGTAAGTCATGTCTTTTATTGCTTCACCTGTTTGCTGTTTTGCGAGACCTAGAGCATCTCTCTGAAGAATGCAAACAGCATGAAAGTTGCCACAGTCACAATGAGGCTACATTTCCGATGAAGGCTACAGGACTGGCTTATTGTGTGTTGTGTTGTTTTTGTTGTGGAGTTTCTTTGCCCCCCCAATAAATGTTATTACCTGCCGCCACTGATATATATATATATACATATAGATATATCTCATTAATTTATTTCTGGTTTTATATATTATTGTTTGTTGTTAAACTCTATGAAAATCTGTTTAATATTTAAATTGCTACATAGTGATGCTGCAAACATTCTACCTTTATTGTACTCCTGGTAAATGTTAATGTAGTTAACTTCATACCTACACCAAACAGCCCCATCAAAACAGGTAGGCTAATTTGTTTTTCATATTGCGACTGGTGGCATATCTGTCTTGTTGTGAAAGAACTAATTCTGAAACATGAGTGAAGTTTAATACGTATTTTGTAGTTCAAATATGTTTCTTAACGTCATGCCCACATTATTAGATTGCAATATAGTGATAGCTGATAGCAAGCAAATAAAAAATGCTTTTTATGTAACAATAACACTTTGAGACTCTATCTTGTTTTTGCTGTTTTAACATCACCCTCTGCTTAAAACCACAATCTACACTTGAGATGCATAAAAGATTTATATTGTGATTGATCCTTTAACCATTACTGCAATTGCTGTATGTGAGATAGGATGTGATATAGGCTACTGCATGTTCCAGGTCTTATAGTTCAAGTCCCCATGAAAAATATCAGTCTGCCACTTGATTCTGCACATTTATGTGCGATTGAGTGAATTATAATGGATATTGCTCGACGTTTTCAGTGACCAATAGCACTACATGTAAAGTTTAACATGGAGAGCCACAAAGACCGCCTGCTCTCTCACCACCACCTTCACTTGAGGATTTAACTGATAAATGGGTCAGGGGTGAAACAGGAAGATGACAACCATGATTAAATCGTTTTTGGAGTAAGGCCATATGAGCCGAGATGCGAAGCCAGCAGTGCTTTTTCATTGGACACAATGAGTAAATACCCCCAAGTGCAGGACGAGTCATCACACATTTGATAGCTTTTCACAGGAAGAGAAAAGACCCGATTTGGGTGTAGAAATACAATGGCATTGAGTCTGTGACACATTTGGCGAAGAACAAGCGATAGGGGAACACAGGGACACAGGATTAATACTGGGGAAATGATTTTTGAATAATATGACCTCATATGTGCAGCTGTCCTTGGTAATGTAGGATCCCAGTACTGGATGTGTTTGGTTTTCTGATCATTCTGAAATGAGAAAGCTGACTGACCCTGGAAGTGAAGATGGATATTTGCAGATTAATGATGAAGTTGCAGTGATTTGTGAGAATAAGTGTGGAAGTTCTGATTAGTAATTTATTAGATTAAGGCCAGTAGCACGTGCTGGTCATGATCCCAGGATCCCCTCTTTCTTCTCTGTTTTAGCCTTTCTACTGTTGTGCCTGTTCTCTCAAGTTCATGCATTCTTGGGCTTGTTCAGATAGAAGCGTGATGACGATACACAGACACAGCTGGATGGACGGATGGAGGAAGAAAAAGAAGGGAAGACAGCTGAAAAAAAGAGATTGGTAAGCACAGCACTCTGAGAAATAAAAGGGCCACATGTCATTTTCCATCTCTTCAAGTCTTTTCTTCTTCTATTCTTTTGTAATGGTGTGGCTGTGGAGTGCTTTTGTGCCCCCTCCCCCCTGAGGACACTGCAGAAAAGAGCCTCTCCAAGTGTGCCCTACTACTCTTCTCTTATCCTTCCTTCCATCCATCCCTACATCCATCCGTCCATCCTTGTCAGCACCCTTGCACCCTCTTCCCTTCTGAACCTCTCCCCTCTGGCCCCTGCGTGACAAAATACTTCCCGATTTAACTGCCCCATTTCACAGAATGACGATAATATGTCTGCAGGGGGTTAATAGGGCTGTTGATCAATACCAATTACTCAACGATTCAAGCTGCTGTGAGTTCTGGCTTTCTCTGTTCACTCTGAAGACTGTTCTGTGTTTTAGAACAAAAACAAGCACACATATGGGTTCGATCACACCACATTCCCCACCAGGACTCACTGAGAGAAGAAAACGTCTGCTTCTCCCAAAAAACAAGTTGCAAATTACACATTCCAGTATTTTGCACAGTGATTCACTTTAGTTACGAGTTTAATCTCTGGTCTTAATAACTACATTTTTTTCTTGCTAATCACATGAAACACTGTGATTCTGTGACACTTATTTGGGTCAGTTTAGATTCAATTCCAGTCGGGTTTGGACCGTCTGTAGACAACAGCAAACACTTGATTGATAGTTTGAGGGAATTAGGACGACTGAACATATCATATAAAAAATTGAATTTGTCCAACTTCTTTTGTCTCTGATACTTTTCATCATCGACTGAAATATATGAGATGAATGTGCATTTCTGCTTTGGTGCTGAAACACATGACACTTCACATTCTCGGAGGATTTAGTGATGCAGCTTTATTTACAACCTACTTATCGCCCAGTGTGCTCGCTCAGTATTTTTTCATTATGTGATTCTTTCTGACTAAATGGCAACACACACTAGTAGTGATATGCCTGGAAACGCATTTCATCTGTTTTTTCTGTGAGGTAAGTACAGCTGAGGTCAATGGGAATGCCATCAGTTTTGAAGATGTTTGTAAACAATAATACTGGACGGATTTTGCTTAATAGAAAAGTCAGGGAGTCATCTTGTGTGAACTGAGTACATCTGTAGAAGATTGTATGGTACTTCCTTCCTGCTATAGATATTTCCTCCATCCATTCATCCATCCATCCATTTTCTTCTGCTTATGTAAGGTCAGTACAGTGGCAGCAGGCTGAGCAGGGTGTTCCAGACATACCTGTCCTTATCAAGGCTTTCCATTTCCTCCTGGGGGATCATGAGGTGTTCCCTGGCCAGATGGGATAAATAATACCTCCATGTGGTTTCTATGTCTAGCCTGGGCTCTCCTACCAGTTGGGTGTGCCCAAAAACTTCATGTTTGAAGGGATTCGGGGGCATCCGGCTCTGCACTGAGCTCCTTCTGGATGTCCGAACTCCACACCATATAACACTGAGCCCAGCCAGCCTATGGAGAAGACTCATTTTGCCCACTTAGTATATTCCTATACTACCCAAGCTCATGACCAAAGGTCAGAGCAAAGATCAAATGGGAAATCCAAAGATTTGCCTTTTGGCCTATAGATCTACCGATCCACTTCCATCTACTCCATCTTGCCCTCAACCCAAAATGAAGCCCTTGATGGGGGGATGAACTTTGAAGAGGAAGATTGTCCATTTTCCACCTTTAAGTTTGAACCTGGAGAAGACTTGGATGGGGTCGAACAGCCCTCGTCATGTTGCAAGCATAACTACTTGTTGAGGGTTAAGGGCAGAGGATGTCACACCTTGCTAAAGCCCTATGAGACAAATTGTGATTTGTGAATATGGGCTATACAAATACAATTTGATTGATTGATTGATTGACTCCTGAACAAGACTTTGAGACACTCAAACTCCTTCAGTTGATGCCGCTAACCCAGAGAGGGCAAACAACAGCAGAGAACCATGGCCTCTGCCTTTTTTCTCACTTATTTCAGTCAGATCTGTGTTTGTCTGAGGGGAAAGTTGTTATGTTTGACATTCATGTCATTTTCAGTAGCACTGGTCACTGGTGTCTGTTCCCAGCTTAAGATGCAGGACAGGTGAAAAGAGACTGGTGGACTTATCCTTCATGATAAATCTCCTGCACAGACCAGACACGTCTGATGTTTGGTCTTTTCACTTTCGCTGTCTGGTGAAAATTATTCAGCTGCACCAGTGGATTTTGACATAATGTGATATTTAAACTTCTCCTCCCATCTTTCTCTTTGCTGTCCTGTCCTGTTCTCTTCGTTCTGCACCTTGTTCCTCTCATCTCATCTTTACTCCTCCCATCTCATCTTCTTCTTCTTCTTCTTTGTTGGGTTTATTGGTGGGTGGCAACCAACCCATCTCAGCTTGTTTCATCTACTCTCCTTTACCTTGCTGCTGTCCTCTGTTTTTTTTAATTTTCCTTTTATCTCTGTCACACCATGTGCTTCTCCTCTGTCCTGTCCTTTCATATTCCCCTTTTTTTTCTCCTTCCCCTGTCTCCTTTTTTGTTTTACTGCTGACCTCCCATTACCCACCTTGTCTTTCCCTCTTCTCTTGCCTTTTAACTATCCTCTTCTGTTCTTTTCTTCCACTCCTTTCAATCTCCTCTCTTCATCTGTCATCTCCCTTCTCTCCTTACATCTCCCCTTTCTTCTAACCTAACCTCCTTGCTGCCTTACTTGTATATCCTCTCCTCTCACAATTTCTCCTCCTCATACTTTTACCTTTTTTCTCTTCTTCCATCTCCATTCCTTTACCGTTCCTTTCCTCCCCTTCTTGCATTTCCTTTATTTCTTTGCCCCCTCCTATATCTTACTTTACCTGGTCTCTTTTCTTTTTTCCTCTCCTCTTCTGTTATATCTCCTCTTCTTTCTTCTCTTTTTTCTTTCTCTTACTTCTCTCTTCTTTTCGTCCCCTCCCAAGTACTCTTTTGTTCAACCATCTTTTCTTTCCCCTCATATAATTGCTCTTCTACTGTTTTTCTTTCATTTCCTCCCTTGTATTCCTTTTTATTCCTTCCTTCCTTACATTACCATTTATCAATGCTTGCTCTTTCTTCTGGTTTCTCATTTCTCACCTCCTTCGCTTTTAAATCCTTTTTTCCACTCTTTTCTTCTTTTCATGTCCAATCCTTTCCCCATTTCTCCATTCCTTTCTCTCTTCTTCCATGTCTTCTCATTTACTTCTTTCTTTCCTTCCTCTACTCTTCCTCTCCTCTTCTGTTCTCTATTTGTCTCTACTTGTTGACATCCACTCTCATTCTGTTAAAGGTGTGAAATGTCTCATGTGAATTCAGCGTAGCTCTCCATAAAGTCGTACTTTGTCCTAATGACACCTCTCTACTGTGTGTCCATCCCTGACATAGTTATACTGCAGTCTACAGTTGTCTGTCTGACATTTATAACAGCCTACTTTCAGTTTCTTTCTCCTTTTGCCTTTGTCTCCATCTTCGCCCTCCATCAGTCTCTCCTCATCCTCTTTGCCCTTTCTTCCCACACTCACTTCCCTTTTTATTTCCTCCCTCATTACCCCTCCTTCCCTCCGCCATGCCATTCCCCTCCACTCCGTCCTGTCTGCCCTTCGTCTGGTCTTCATCCTCCTTGTCCTCTCCGACTCCTCGTCTTATTCCTGGGACTGAGACCATCACAAATAATTAGTGCCGATGTCTTTCACGCCAAAGGACAGAGGGGATGATGAGAAGTGTGCATGGGATGTGAGATGCGATGAAACAGCGGGGGTCTCCGAGTGCCCTTCTTACCAAATGCCAACATGCTCATTCAATTTCTCCTTTTCCTCTTTCCGTTCTGCCTTTTGTTTTCAGATTTACATCATCATTACTGCAGCTTTGTGTGGCTCCCACTGGGGGAATGAGGTATTCTGCCCATTGTCTTTCTGAGCCTAAGGATCATCTGAGTGCTCGCCTAAATGTATCTTTGTGTGAGACAATGCAAGTAAGACAACGCATAAACAAAGCTCTTTTACTAACTGCTGTTCCCCTATAGCACAAGAAAAACAACAATACAGTTCAGGCTTGTGCCCTGCTTTCTCTACTTTCTCGCATCTTAATTTATGGATGTTGGGTCTTACCCGCCTGGCCCTGTCCTCCAGCTTCCCCAAACACAAAGATGTCTGGAAGTGAATGTAGGCCAGGGAGATGCAGGGCTACGGGGCACAAAAGACATTGGTGGGTGGATGAATGAAGGGCAGGAAGATTTCCTCTACAGCCTTAAATCACCAACAACCTCCGACCGAACGCTCTCCCGCGCCCACACATACGTTTGCATACTAATTAGGTCAAACGTCTGCCTCCTTGGAAGACAGAGCAGGCGACTGTCTGTCCTTTTGTTTCACCACCCCTCTTATATTTTCCTCAAAAACATTATGAATGGATGAATAAATGTCCTTTTTGGGTGTAGCCAGGCATGCTCTGCATATAAGAAAAAAAGATAATAGGTGACAAACATCACTGTTGTTAGGGAGTTTGTTCTATTTTTTGTTCGAGTTTATAGATCAAGTAAAAACTGCACATTTTTCTTCAGTATTTCATTGTTGGCTCTATTCAATTCAAACGTTCTCCTGCATTCTCTTATTTGATGCTGGGGCCTAGAGGAGCCATCTTTAGTGTTTTTAAATCCTTGACTTGATTCTAACACAAACTGTGGGATCAACTGGGAAATATAATCTTCTAAATCAATGAAAAATGGACGTTTATCAGAATTTAGAAATATTCATTGAAAGTCAGAGTTTACTTCATCCTTCTCATTCCCATTCTCATGATGACTATTATTTTTAACTAAAGAATCTGACAAAGAGGGGAGTGTAATTCTTTAGTATAAACACATTTTCATGTGTCTCTTGCATTACTTACTGTCTTAGGCACGTCATGCATGGCTTTTATTAAGAATCCCATGCTAAAACTATTAGTCTAAAACAACATCGATGCAGCAAAGCTATAAATCAACGGCTCCAGTGTCCTCCAGCTTGTTTAAGTGACAACAAGTGCTTCTATGAGGGGGAGCCGCCTTCAAAGCTGATCTCATGGTGTCCGTTGTGAATGTCCTTGATCTTTCTCTGGTCATCCTCTTACTGCTGCTCACTGACCTTTGACCTCTTCCCTGCAGTGATAGGTTTTAGTCTGATATCTGATTTCAGTGTTCAGAATGTACACAGATATAGTGATAAATAGTGCTCCTGATTGTGATTGTGAAGACAAACTGCAGGGTGCAAAATGCTTAGTCTGTGTTTTGATTTTAAATTGTGACTTACAGTAGGTGCTACAATCAAGGAGGATGGGTGCATGGAGGATGGGTTTCCAAAGTGCAGAGCGTCAAGTGTGAGGGGTTCACATCCAATGTCTCGCCTGTGGTGATTTTGGGCAACAACACTTAAGTCGGGAGACTGTGATTTTGGTTTTATGTAAATGTGCATGAGGTCACTGTGGACTTCTTTTTCTGAATTAAACCAGAGGAAGATCTTTCATGAACCCAAAACAAGTGCTGTGGGATTTTAAACTGAAGGCTGATTACTTCCTCTCTGGTTAATTGCTGCCAACAGGACAGAATTGGCAGAACTTTGGACGATGGATTTTACCAGTTATGCAGTGACATGCATCACCATTTTGGAGGCTTCATTCTCAAAGTCAAGGGGATGTCATTGAGTATATGATTAATCTTTCAAAGGTCAAGGTAAAACACACTTTCCGAGATATCGAAAGAGACAATCTAAATCTTGTATTCAGGGTCACCATTCCCACCATGCGCATGGCACACTGTGTGTATGGCACCAAGTGGCGCAGGGGGCACCACATTTATAATCATCATCATAATAATCATTCATAATGATGAATTGGTGAGTGATTGAAAAGCCTCAGACATAACAGATCTTGTTATCGCAAGACCAGAAGATGCACAGCTTCATACCGAGTCCTGGCATTAAGTCGAGTACATAACCTGACTTTTATCCAAGGAAATACAGGAATTATACAAGAAACCTCTACAAGCAGCTCCGCAGCACAAATGCTCCCTGTGTGAACAATTGTGACACAGCCAGCTATCCGCGACGTCAGTGGCACCATGCGCTCTGGATGGGCCTGCACAGCTGGAGAGCTGCGCAGGCGGGCTGGGTGCTTTCCCCTGGGCTTGGTGGTGCTGTGGCCGGGCTGTGCACACTCTGGCTGGGCCAGTGGAGTTGTCCAGGGTTCCTGGGTCCCTGCGCCGGCTGTGTGAGCTATATGCCTCGGGCAGGAGAGCTGTGCAGGCCTCCTTGGTGGTTTCCTCCAGGCTAGGTGTTGTGGCCGGGCTGTACGCACTGTGGCTGGACCAGTGGGGCTGTGCAGCCCATGGGGCAGTGGAACTGTGCATGGCTCCCTGGGTCCCTGCCCCGGAATGAAATGCAGACGTGTGCAACTGTAGAGCTTCTCGCAACTGCTGAAAATTGTCAGTTTATTTTAATATAGCACTTTCCTAGCCTTGATGACCACTCAAAACTCTTTACAGTACAATTTTTACATTCATACATACATGCATCTATGTGAAGCACTTTTCTCTATTTGCATAACAATACTGTCTAGTGCAAAGTTTGTGTAGTTTACAAAGTAAAGTAACTTTCTTCTGTTTAGTGTGACTAATTGTATTATTCTTTTTGACTTATTTATATTTATTACATTTTAACAACAGTAGCAACATTGATGATTAAAATGTAATTCTTTGATTTATTTTATTGAAGAAGGTTGCACTTTCAAATACTTGTGAGTGTGAGAGACAGTATAATGTAATATATACTGTCTCTGCAAGGTTTCGAGACATTTCTTCAGTTATGTCGGAGACTAATTAAACAGTAACAACTTACAAAATTACATTATACAAATAAATATTAATACAAATATTTGTTTTATTTTATTTTAATGTATTTATATTTTGGGGGGTACACCAAAAAGCATTATGCCTAGGGCACCCAAATTGGCAGCAGCGGCCCTGCTTATATTGATCAGAAAATGATTCTCCATCATATAAGTGACACCATGAAGACATCATGAGGGTAAACACTGAAACAGCTGGTTTTACATGCTACCAAGTGGCATACATGTCATGTCAGAGAAAAATTCAGTTTATTTCTACCCATGCTAGAACGCAAATGTCCCAATGACAGCCTACAGACTTGTTCTTGAGTTTCTCTGGCCAGCTCCCTAGGAAGAATTCTGAAGAATTCCCAAATGAGCTGCTGTGAGAACACAGCAGGAGATTCTCCACAGGATTCACTGCGAGCAAGTGGGTGTGATGAGGACATAGATGACGGATGCGCAAATGAAAAAAATGAATACAATACAAATAATACATGTAGAAGACACTGACAATGATGTTAAGAGATCTCTTGGTGATAAGTTGGCACTGGTGTTGATGTGCTGTGAAGACAAAATGTGATCTCTGCAGCAGAATGTACACGTCCTGCCACCCTCACCTGAACGCTCGGGAGATTTGAGTTTTTTGGTGAACACGTGGTAGCTGAGAATTTTCTGCTACATCGTTTATGTGTGAAAGACAATTTCCGGAGAAAGGCCAGACTCTACTGTGCAGACATCCCTGGGAGTTTATCTCTTAAAACGGTGAATATCACTTACAACTTACACGTACGTTCAGGAGATCGCCTCTTCCAGCAGCCGCAACACGGCAGCACTGGCTGCAATGTAATCTTATGAGACAACTTCAACGGTTTTCAAGTCTGGATTTAGGTCCTCTCTTAGCGCTGTGACTAGTTATCCTGGCCATCTTTGTATTAGGCTGCATACATTATAGCTGTACAATGTAGATTAAGCAACAAATTCACCTTCCGTCCTCCCACCCCCTGCTGCCCTTTACAACAGTGTGTTTTAAATTCTAGCAGTGTGGCCACGCTCTTCCTTATCAGCAAGGAAGTTTTTCAACTGACTCGACATCTTGTTCCCTGACTTTCCCAGGGATCAGATTAGGGCGGCTGCAGAGATAACAAGCAGAATCCAATTCACATTAACATACCTCAGAATCATGTGGGAAAACAGAGTGTTGGGGGAACAAATTCCTGCATGTCTCGCTGCATGTCTTCCAGGGCCCTCTGTTTAATTGCATTATTGTTAACGAAGTGCTGATGCAATTACAGGAAAGAGGCCCTCTTTCTCTTTTTTCTCACGAGAGTCACGGTAGTTTCAGGTCGAACTGGGATCATGAAATCACAGAACACTCAATCTACCCCCGCTCATCCTCTTTCAAACCCACTTACTGTTTGTCTTTGACGTCTGTGTTCCTGCTCGCTGCATGTCGCCCTCCATCACCCTCCATCACCATCCATCATGTGATAACGTCAGGATGGCGCAGCGAGGCCTGCTGAATCTGTGTGTGCGTTTTGTGCAGGGAAGTTGTGGTGATTATTTGTTTATTTCGTTTGTCAGAGGAGCAGCCTCACTTCCTGGATTATAGAGAATGTTATCATACCGAGCATGAATATTCATGAGCCGAGGATCTGAGAGAGCGTGTGAGAGACGTTTACTGTCAGTGCATGGGTTCAGTCTGATTCTGCCTCTGTAATGCTGACAGCTCTAAAAAGTACAACACACGAATCAGCCGGTGGATTGGTTGACTGATTCTTCAGCCCTGGTACACCTCACATGGACGATCTACGGTAAGCAGCATGTGACATGAAGCAGAGCCACAGCCCAGACCAAATGCCAGATGTCACATATTGATACATATCACATATTTACATGGTTCAATGTGTTAAGATGCCAGGTTTTATCCTGTTAAGATGCAATAACTTATTTTTTAAAGATGTAAATGTTTTCCGTGTTTGTAAACAAGAAACTACACTTTGTATAGATATATAAACATATAATATTCTAATCGAACTTCTCATGGAAACGGGGCTCTTTACTGAAAAAGTGTGACATTTTCTCTGGGTTTGTGTTAAATCCTCATAACATGCTGGTCACTTTCACAAACTGCCTGTTCTTTGTGCTTCTCCTGAGAGGAATTGACTTTAAGACGCTGCATCACTTGCTTTCAGGCTCAAGACTGGCAGCAAATCCATGAAAAGTGCTCCTCTTCACTTTCTCAGAACTGGATTTACTCTGGTTTGTTCTGGAGCTTTCTTTGAGAGGGGGTTTAGCTAATTCTGGCCCAATGAACTACACAGCTGAAAGGATCAGCAAAACAGGCGGTCCCCTCTGTGTTTTCACTCACCAGCACAATATGAGTGTTTTATGTTCTCTATTGAAGCACCTAGGGGCCCAATGTCTACACAGCTTCTAAAACTGTTATCTATGGTGATAAGAGGGTTTGTTTTTTAATACACTGCCTGGTTTTGTTTGTATCCTTATTTGCATATTCCTTATCAGAGGTCAGCATTCACCTGATCATTTATTGATTTTTATGAAGCCTTAGCTGTATCCCTTTATCTCAGTCATAACTCAGGCAAATCAGAACTTTAAGTCATTTCCTACTAATTCCACAAATGCCTTTGTCTGTCTGTCTGTCTGTCTGTCTGTCTGTCTGTCTGTCTGTCTGTCTGTCTGTCTGTGGAAGACATATCTCGCAAACTGTTCATCTAATCAACTTCATGTGTATTGTGAATCGCTCAGAGAGGTGCAGTGCTGAGTGAGGTGCGATTTGGACACAGGATACATTCAACTGTAATACAAATTGAATAAACAGGCCAGACGACACCACATGATCATCATCAAGGCATTTTATGTTTTTTGTTGTTGTTGTTTTTGACGTGTGAAGAAGGGGTCCCATTTACTTCAATTGTAATGGATTGGCTGTTTACCCTGAGACTCCAAAAGTGTTTTGTGGACTCAAACACTTCACCCACCCCTCCATCCGCATAGTGTTGAGTAGATAATGAGTGAATTTCCATTTTTTGGTGAACTATCCCTTTCAGTGTTAAACCAAGGGGTAGTCCCACTATCATAACTTTGATAGTTGTAATGTAAACTGTCTCCCTTGTATCCCTGGATCATCTACGCTCACCTTTATCTATACACATATCATGCATCAAACACGTTCCATTTTAGATAAATGGTTGTGATCGGCCCCACCAACCTGGTCTTCAGGCTGCTATTGCACTTGCCTTTGAAATGGAACACTTTGTCAATCTACAATAAGTAAATCAGACGGGTCCAATGTGGTCTCTGAATGATAAAGAAAATTATTTTACAAGGTTGATAACAGACTGCAAATTCAAAAATGTTATCAAGTCTGTTTCTGATCTAACAGGTCCTGAGCAAAGACTGTACATAAAGATGGACAACGAATTTCAGAACCAGAGAACCAGTCTTTGCAGCAGTGATCATGGAGTGGAGTTCCAGTATCAAGGACCCAGTGATACAAGCACTTGACCAATTGCGAGTCAGTCTCAGCCATCTCGCCCACCATGATTTGGTATATTTGCATCAAACTTTTGGTATTGTGACATCACTAAACCTGTTAGTAAGCCTGAAGTCTTAAACAAAGGCAATGGAAACCAAATCAAAGGCTCCTGAGGGTTTATAGGGTTAATGCAGGGTGGACTCCAGTAAGATTTCCCCATGTGGTCATAAGACTAGAAGCTGGAGGTGTGAACGTACCCTCAATGAAGAACTTGGGAGCGCAGTCTGAACTCAAAGGTGCGTCTTTAGGTTTAGCTTAAAGGACAAACAGATCCTTTTTTCAGCATGGCTTTGCATAGCAGCTGCAAAATGTGAGCAGCATTATCTCCACATTACTCTGCTCGTCTCCATCAGCAGGGAGCCCTGTGTGTTAACAGCTGCTCATGGAGACTAGCTATAAACAGACCTCGTCTTAAAGGAGGAATTTGGGACAACCTCCCCACCCTCACATCATTTTCTCATTTACTCCCCTTTTCTTTCTCTACTCTCCTCATTTTAGGCTCCAGGAAACCCCTTATCATCCATCTCACCTTTCCTAATTTTCTTCTCTTCATTCCACAGCCACACACACACACACACACACACACACAAATTGCCTCTACACTGCAAGATCAACACAAGTTCACAGTTCTGCAGGGAAAAGAAACATTTCTGCCCTTTAAATGCTGTCTCTCTCTCTGTGTCTCATGGGTTTATACAAAGCTGGGGAGGGTTTGCGTGTCAGTGACAGGGCCCAGTGTGGGTATTTATATACCTCTTTTATGAGTCATGGCAGAGGAATCACATTAGCCATGGCTGTACTGTCAGCACTGGACTCCACAGGGTCCTGTCTCTCTCCTGTGCTCCCATCCCTCTCTTTCTGTCTCTGTATTTAAAACTAGCCAGGTCCCCTCATTTTAATCTGTGGAGATTTGGGGAGAAGTCATGAAATATTTTCAGCTCCAGATGTCTCTAAATAAGCGTTATGGCATGGCAGTTGGCTAATGGTGTGTCATATCCTGCCAAGGCTAGGTAGCCTGTGTAAGCAGCTGGGGGTGGAGGGGGTTTGTTTGGGGACTGGCTCATAAGAGCTATGGAGGATTATTACCCACAATCGTTGGGAAATAGCTCCAGTGATGCTGTGGGCTCTGTGGCACCACTGGATACTCTTGATGTGGAGCACATAGCTGCTACATGACTGTACAACTAGAGTTTTGGGAAGAGAGGGGAACCATTCCAACATTTTGGGAATAGTCCACTAGCTTGCTGTCTTACCCACAGCCAGACCAGAAAAACAACATCGGTTTGATCTCAGGTATGTCAAATACAGAGAAGAACAGGTCTGTTTAACTCAAAGAGCGGAAGTGGTCCACTTTGGGAATTGTTTAGGGGGATGAAAGCTCACTTTGTTAATGCTTTTGATGTTTTTTCTTCTAAAGAAGGAAAAGCCCCTGGAACAGTTATCGCCCATCACATGTCATATTGTTGGGTGTTGCAGAGCTGCACAATGTGAACAAATGTTTTCCTTTTTTCAGCAAGGAGTCAAATATACAATGAAACATACTTTGATGAAGCCATTTTTATGCTTGATCAATCTAATGCTTTTTCAGTCTTAACTTTGCTTTCCCTCTTGTTGTAGATTTTCACTACGGATGGAAATCTGGCCCCGTGACAACAACCAACACTGTCTTACCAAGAAAACCAATCACGACAGTCATTTCAGCAAATGGCCTAAAACGGCATATGTTCGTTTAAGTTAAAGAGCCCTCCAGCTGCCACAGGAATTATGTCTTAACCATTTGGAGCAAATGAGGAGGTAGATGACGTTATTTTTGAGCAACAAAGTCTACAGAGAGATGGGCCAAAACAGTCATGCAGGTTTATTTGAACCATGTGATCATTCTTTAACCCAAACTTTCAGGGAATATGGTTTCTTTAGGTCTCTTTTCTTTTATTAAGTTTGTTATTATTCATTTCATCTATATTCTGTCGTTGAGGGAATATCTTTACAAAGGTCACACTCACTATTAACAATCGGCCATTGTCTGTTTCTAGGATAACTGTGAGAGTACTCATAAGGTAGACAGCCATAACAAACAGCCCTGTGTCCCATGGTCAGTTAGTCTTTCCTAGTGGGACAGAGGTAACTGGGATCTACATGTGTTGTGGTATGGTATAACACAAGCTCGTGTTTAGGATTAGCTGCCCAATAGAATCTCTCACATGTATGGATTTGATGTCGTCCCATGAGAAATAGACTGATTTGCAAATGTAGTATGACGTTAAATGTGGTAACAAGAGTGGCATTGCACTGCGTTAACTTGTATATCTCTCTTCTCCTAGCTGCATTAAGATCAAAAAATCACTGCTTAGTGTATTGACTTTTTTCCAACAGTTCTTAAATTGTAATGTTCCATAAACCTAACATTGTGGTTTTTGGTCCTTAATCTAATCAACCCTTAACCATAACACAGAGGAAGAGGAAACAGATTTATCCTCCCAACAGTGATGTTTCCTTCTCTTTGACAAGAACAATCTGGAATTTAGTGGACTTGCTGCAGTGCCCACTTTTTATCACATGACTGAAATTCTTTATTAAGGGTCACATGATGACATGTGATTGAGTCCTGAAGTCTGTGGGATGTGATTTAAAAAGCTGCTGGTGAGGTTGGTAAGTGACCGTTGAGTTTAAAAAGGTTTTTCATGTTTCATCATCTTGTGGTAAGTCTTCAATTTAACTGGCCTTCATTCTCCCTGACTTGGACACAACATGAAAGGTCTACAGGGACACAGGTAGACAATATATCCAGTGTACCTTTAAAATGAGACTTTGTAACTTTTGTAGGGAATTAAATCCTTATAGAAATGTAAAATTGAAAGTAAGAGCAACAAAATCAGTCAATGAGTTTTTAAACCAGATTATCAAAACCGTTGTTTTAGGAGGTAAAGCTAAACAGCAAAGGTAAAAATTGAAGTCGGATGTCTGTCTGAACCTTATGGATAACTGCTTGTATTTCTAAGGGACAAAATGAGAAAAATGATGCTTCCTCTTGGAAGGGAATATTATTATCACATCATTTGTAAAGACAAAGATAAAGATAATAAAAAGTTCATCAGTTTTGCTTGTTTTTGCAGCTTTGTCGGTATTCCACAAAGCATTTTAGCCTTCTCTTAGAAGGAGTTGCCGAAGTGTCTCTTCATTCAGGCAGCTCCGCTGACCACCACCTTTTTTTATCAGCCCATAAGTGGAACTATTTGTAGCAATTTCATCATGTTCCTCAATATCAGAAGTTACTTGGATTAAAACAGTTTATCAACTGATAAAACTGATATAAACCTTCACTTCCCTTTAATGTGTGGTGTACACCAGTGGATAAATTCCATTCTATTCTTAAAAAACAAAAAAAACACAAAAAAAAATGCAGCCCTCCTTGGTTTCAGGACAGAGTGCTTAGAGCTGTACTAAATCAGTCTCAATTTCAGGGTTATTATATAAGATAAACATTCTGAGAGAACTGTCTCTTTTCATTCTCCTTGCTAAACAAACATGGTTCTTGCTGTGCATAGCAAAACATAGACTCAGATAATCTCTGTGGATAATCTTTGATTTTAATTGGATAATTTAATAACTGTCAGGCAAGGATTTTGAGATCCACTTGTTTTGATTGCTTGGACACACAAATGCACTTGTCAGACTCTTTTTGAGCAGTTGATCAAATAGTAAAACTATCACAAAGAAATTAAAAAAGCATCATACTCTAGACTGTAGCTTTTGTTGAAGACTCTGTCCTCAGTACTTCTTCTATTAATTTCAGTTATGTAACCCGGAGGGAGTGACATTGTACAGTTTAATGGTTTACTGTGAGACATTATGGAACTGAGTTAATTTCAATAAAATTTGTCTTACCTGTCCTCCATCCACCCACCCACCCAACCCATTGGATCTTTCATTTCTCAGGAATGGAAGGACACATTTCCCAACTGCGTTTGAAGGAGCATTCGAAATGCTGATATATGATCCCTCCAGCAAGTTGAGGGTATGCCATCAGGTGTCATCCCAGTTAGGAATGCGCGAAAAACCGCCATTCAAAGGTGATAAGAAGGGATCCTCCAGGGGCACCCTCCGGATGTCTGAACTCCTCACCCCATCTATAGGGCTGAGCCAAGCCAACCTGAACAGAAAGTTAACTTCGGCCACTTGTATCTAGGATATTATTCTTTTGGTAAATACCCAAAGCCAATGACCATAACTTAGGTCTGAAACATAGACTGGTAAGTCAAAAGCTTTGCCTTACGGCTCAGCCCCCTCCTCACAGCCTTCTGTTATGAAAAAATAAAATGTCTTATTTGAGGTCAAGTAGTAATTTACTCAGGGGCAGCAGAGGAAACAACATTGACATATTACCATGTAAAGTTTTGACAATGAAAGTGTTAATAAACAGCTGTTGCCGAAGACATACGGCAGCCAGGGACCAACATAATACTGATCAGCTTTACAGCCACTTGACAAATAAAGCTCTAATTTATTCTCCTTTTAAGTCTGGTTCTGTGTCTACCAATTTCTCAATCCACTTTGTTCTCTTACTTTGTCTGCTGCTATTGGGGTTGAAGCAGCAGACAAAGAGCATTTACAAGGAAAAGTACCTTGACTGCAGTTGGAACGCAGGTCACTGAGAGCGCTGAGACTGAACCGAAACTGCTCAGTTGTGGGCCTGAACCCAAATGAGCTAAAGGTGATAAAACGAGCTGAGGGGAACAGCAGAAGTGACTCTATTTCTCTTTGACCAGTTTGACATCAATTATACTGCAGTACTTTCACCTTTTCTTATTACAATCATATTGTTTAAAAAATCTGTATTTTTAAGTGGATCCCTGTATCCTCTTTGTAAACAAAGCAAATAAATAAAGATGGAGGACACTAGCGAGCTACGTTGTGTTGATCGAAAGAAGCATCTAAGAAATATTTTCTCTTCTACATTGTATTTGGAAAATTACCAATAAAGATGAGGCTTTTTGCAGACTTAATAATGTAGAGCAGCTACCTGTCTCCATTTTGGTGGTGTTCATATTAATTCAAGTGAAAAAGTGACGGTCCTACTGTGCTATTTAATTCCTACTTAATACCTCCAGACCTGCCTGCCTGCTCAGGCATTTCATCAGTCTTGCTGAAGTGCTCTTCAGTAATTAATGTTGTGTTAATATATGTGTGAAGCTATTTGAGTTGCTGTGTTACTATCTGCAGTAATGATGCCTATAATGCTCTGCCAATACACCCATCACATCTTTGCTCACCACATACATAAAACGAGCATGCAGCGTCCCCTCCACTACAACATGAAGATAATCACATGTAAAAAATCATAAATATTCACCGCTGATTAAAAGATTAGAAAATTAATCTCACCAGTATGCTAACTGCTTCTAAACCCTGAGGAGTAAACAAACTCCTGTTCAGCACAGATCAATAAGCTCCCCAGAGACAGACACTGGCAGAGAGGAGAAGAATAAAGGACAGACACAAGTCTCTGAGAGCTCATGTTCATAATATAATGCTGTATTTGCTGTGATTTCCTGTTACTGTCACTTTTTCTTCGCCAGCATTTAAAAGAAAACGTAGCTTGGGAGAAGATTCCAGCTGCTGGCAGGTGAAAGTCTCATATCTCCATGATGTTTATCTTATCAAATTGGACAGTTTGGATTCTTACAACCCACACAGGACCACAATGATCCATGAGTTTAAATTAAGACAATTAACTAATTTGTTACTTCTATGAATCTAAATCTAGTTTACTGAGGGAGGGTAACTGATAAGTCTGTGTTTGTACATGACATGGATAATGAAGTTTCATTTTCATTAGAGAGTGGAATCATCACAACAGAAATGAAACAAAAACCTCTTGTGAACAACACTTACCATGTGCCTATATATTCTGCACCTTAACTATTCCACTATTGAACCACCCCATTAACCATGCATTTATTAAAAATGATTGTTATTATATTAGTGAATAATACAGTAATTAAGTCCTGTATAGATAAACACTGTATGGATGTATGTGAGAAATAGTGAATTTGTAATTTGAAGTACTTGGAGTGGTCGTTAAATCTAGAAACAATATATATTAATGCAGTACATTTACTATTTAATTGCCTTTGTATAATTTCCTGTGCCAAGAAGGTTCTGTTTATCTATGTTTGTTGGTTTGTTGGTTTATTTGTTGTCAGGATTACACAAATACTACATTTACTTTTGTATAAATACTTTAAACGTTGATACACCTCTACATTTATGCAATGTCTTTTATCATGAAAGTGGATGTGCTCTGCTACATGCAGCATTCATTGCAGTTCTGCCCGTCCTGGGAGAGGGATCCCTTACTACAGGCTCTCTCTGAGGTTTTCCATTACCCTTTCTGAAGTTTCTGACAAACACACAGTTTTGTTGTTAGGCAAAAAGAACTTGGTACCTGGTATCAGTTCTTAATAATCAAGACGTTGAGCACAACTATGACAGTCATCCTTACAGAGTCCATATTGTTGCCATCTGTTTAATGAACACTTTTGTTCAAAGGGTCACTATGGCTGAAAGTGGGTCACATGTTTCACCATGTTATTGTCGTTGTACCATATACGGTCATGATGATGCCCTCAGTGATTGTGTTTTATGGGTTATAGTTTGTGTTACATGTGAACTTTGTGTGACTCAACCCTGTCTGAGTGTGTGTGTTTCTGTGTTTGTGTGTGTGTCCGATTATTCTCAGGCTTGAGTCATAGGTCATTAAGATGCTTGGCTAGCTTTTATGCTGACGGCCTCATATATGGATGAGTAACACTTGTCCTTCACTATGGCTGCACTCCATCTTGTAATGCATGACATGACATGACATGACATGACATGACACAGACACACTATCTCTCTGTCATACATACACAAACACACACACACACACACACACACACACACACACAGCAAACATCGGTCCACCTCTCTGGATCAGACTTTATGACTGAATAAGATTATATATATATGGATGTCTATTCCATATATATAAATATAATCTGATTCAGTCATAAAGTCAGATTATTTCCCAGGTGAAAACATCTACAAGAGATATAGAAATGTACACATACGTTCATGGTTTCCAGATGATGCATCCTTATCATCGAGCAACATTTTTCATTTGGAGTGAGATGGCATGACAACTGTTACCATGGAATTGTTAAAAGCATTCCTTTTGCTCACTTTCCAAAATTCCTCCGTCCATCGACATTTACACTTCTCTGTCTGTTGCAGCAATATGTCAATGCATCCACCATATTGGGTTTGACCATATGTACACAAAGGAGCAGCAGTTTGTCAGGATAGAACCCAATGTAACATTCACCTTTCTCAAGCAGCTTCAACAAGTTGTTGTTAGGACTTCATGAACTGAATTACTGCTGTGGTGGAAAATAACTCATTCTCAAAAGGAAATGTAAAAACTCACATTTATGAAACATGGGTTTAGCTTATTTCTAATACTTGTGGAGACATCCATATGTAATATAACGTCCATGTATAATATTATGGTATATATTTTGTGTAAATGTCCTAGTCTGTCTTCATCCCCATCACTTCTTAACATATTTGATCCCATATTTTTATGAGTAAAACAAAAAGCCCATTATTTATACAACATAAAACTAAAAGTTATTTCATAATATTATTCTAATCACTACTCATCTTACTATTTCTACTGGCATTTACTAATTATTCTACAACCATATATATATATATATATATATATATATATACTGTTTGATATCATTATTATATTATTATTTTCTTTAATATTCTTTTATTTTTAACATATTCTTTTATTTTTAACATATCACTACTATGTTAGTTTTCTCAGACTAACCTTATTGTACTAAAGATACATCTCAATTTATACTATAACATTTATACTATTTCTACTGCATTTATTTTTGTTTCTAGATGTGTTTAACTGCTTTAACAGCTGTATTTCCCATCTGAGTATCAACAGTTTGTAATTATAGAATTTTCAGTATATCTTTATCCTTTCCCCATAATACAATATAGAAAACTGATATCCTGCCACTGCCTCACTGTTTTACTATATTTATTGTATTTCTTCTACTCAGTAGTTTTTAGGATTCTTTATGCCATGATACACACTCCTCTTTTGCAGTAAATATATTATTGTAGGTTTATCATACTAGAAACAAAACATGTAACTCCACATAGATCAGAATCCTTTGAATTTAAAATGAAATTGGTTGAGAAATTGTATTTGTTCACAGGGAAGTCTTGCCCATTCCAGTCCAACATCCACATGTACAGTATATGTCTGTGCCAAAACATATGTGACGTCATCGGTTGTCGATCTTTACATATGTGATTGTATCTTTCCACTTTCAACAATAACTAATACAGACTGGAACAACAGTCATGTTCAGAATCACCTGAACAGATGCATGTCCCTGCCTTTTGTCTTGTTATAGGTCACTCTATGGCCCACTAGCAGAACCACTGAACTAAAGGCCTGTACATATAGCTGCTGCTCATAAATGTAGATGTGGTGTGCAGACTGAAGCTGGATTCTTTGCCAGATTTAAAGGTCAACGCCTGATACATATAGAATCTCACTTTTTGATCACACATAGCCTCTGTCTATTATTTCTGGCAGACCTGACGTCCAAATAGATTCAGTTCTTTAAATCATCTGAAACCGCCCCACATTCTTCTCTGCTCCATTAAATGAACATGATGAGTGACACGTGCAGAGAGTGGAATCCAGCAGCAGAGGTGAGTCTGAAACCAGCTGCAAGACGAAGGCCATGAGAGAAACATAAAAGCAAACAGACTGAGAGAAGAAATGAGTGGAGGATGTATCATAGACAAAGAGAGAAATACATGGCAGAGCAATACTTAGCGTTACGACAGGACGATGGGAATGAGAGGAGAAGAAAGAGACACAAGTCAGAGAAGAGAGGCATGAAAATGACGGCAGAGAGAGGACAAAGAGATGCTTGACTGCTCACGTCTTTTGTGCCTGGCCCGATGGCCCTCAGGCGGATGAGATGATGGGCACATGAATCAGAGGCTGTCTGTCTGAAAAATGGCAAAAAAAAGGGGCCTGTCGATTGTCTCTCACAAGATCTGCACTCTGCCACGAGACAGAGATGTACAAGGAAAGTCAGAATAAAAAAAACAGGAGGAGAAGAAGTTTACAGATGACAGAAGAGATCAAAACTCATCCTTAGAAGGAGATGACCGAGGAGAGAGAGGAGAGGAGAGGAGAGGAGAGGAGAGGAGAGGGCAAACAACAAAGAGGTGAAGGGAGAAGATTTCTTTGTGTGACCATGTTGACATCTGTGCTGTTCAATGTAATGGAAAGTCATAAAAATTGATGGGATGAGAAGAAGAAAGAGAGAAAAAAAGATGGTGACTTTTCCTCCTTTCAATAGGTTTCTCCTTACAGTTGCAATTCTGCAAATACACATTTGCAGAATTGCAACAGTTTAACTGGTTTCACTGGTAGAAGGGTCCTTTGCATCTCTGTGTTATGCCCCCTGCGGAGGACTCACTGACTGGCAGTCACCATAACATGCAGATCCTTAACAGAAAAAGAAATCTACCAATCTGCAGTGAGATGGATATTTTTTATATTTAATAGGGTATACTGTGATATGTAATGCTGCATAGCACAGCCTTAATAACCAACATTTCCTTCTTAAATACAGTGAAAGGTTGTTGCTCCATCTCGCCAGATCAAAGCACTGTTTTCCAATAGTTATGAAGTGTGTGTTCATTCTTCAGTCTGTGTACCTGTCACTGTAATCCCCTTTGCGTGTTTGCACGTGCAACCTCGCTACCACAAAAGATGAATGCATTCTCTGGGAAATGCTGCAGATAAAGTCAAACAAAATGACTGGATCTGCTCATTTATTCAGATTCACACCAAAATCTAATAGGGTCTTTAATCCGTCCAGTAGCTTTTGTGTAATCCTGTTTACTAACAACCAAATCCAAAAAACATAACCCCCTTTGGTGGAGGTGAAAACGAAAAGAGTTAACAAGAGACTATTTATTGCTCATATAGTAATTTTGAGTTAGCCATCAGAGAACCTATGTTGTCTGACTTTTCAAATCCATCATATTTGATTAAATGTTGTTCTCTGGTTCACAGTTAGACTCACACATTGTAGTATGTATCACACAATCACCAGATGAGGCTTCTGGTGAAATCAGACCTGCAGGAGTACGACGAAATGATAGCCAACAAGAATTGTGTTTCTCAAACTGAAGGTCTGACGGAGAGACCTGTTCAATAACTGTGTTAAAGATGTGAACGCACAGTTGATCCTTCTGATAACAACAGTTTGTGTCATTCCTGCACTGCTTCCTCTCTACATCGAATAACAGCCACCTCTGAAATATTTTACAGGTCACAACAACTGCAGCCAAAGGTTTTGTAGCACCAGGCTGGGTAGTTGTTAAAAATGCAGTGCGCTGTGGTTTGAGAAATAAATTTGCAAATTTATCATTAGTGCCAATTCAGCTTCTACGGTCTTTGTTTATAGTTGTCTATTAATATAATGTCTGCGGTATTTTATGTTAATCTTCACTTTTCTTCTGGGTGTAAATTATTTAGAATGTGCTGTCTTTATGCTGTTCTAACATGAACTACCTCAGTTGATCAGAAGCACCTTTACAAATGCCCACATTTCCATCCAGCTCACTGAGAGTGTTTACCTCCAATTATGAAGTTTGCTGTTTGTTGAATTTTTGGGGGGGAGGTGCTGAGATCCCAACTTTCACAGCTCACTGAAAGTCCCGGTTGTCACTCTCAGAAGTGATGATATTTAGGTCAAAGTGATGAAAAGAGAAAAAAAAGGAACTTTTGTCTGTGGAGGTGCTCGTGATTATGTCCTGTTCATAAGCTCCTTTTCATAATGAGGTTGTTTTTGCCTCGTGCTGCTTGTGGTGGGGGTGATGGTTTTAGTTGACATGAGCTCCTCCTGTCAGCTCGCTGTCACGCCGCCTGGCGCTTCTTCTCTAACTACAAAAAACATCAAATTGTCACCAAAGTCTGGAGAGAATCAATCAAAAGCCCCCACTCCGCCTTCAATCTACATCAAACACTGGCTCCCTGCATGAGCCTCACATTCTTTTGTCTCCACTCGCTCTGTGTCTCTGTATGTGTCTCTCGCTGTATCCATGTCAGGCTAATGTGGAGCTCTGGCCTCATTCCAGCACCGTCTCTGTGGAACAGCTGGTTTCAATTAGGTCCCCTTTTAGGTCACCATGTGCGCGTGTATAAACACACACACACACACACACCAAAATAGTGGGACGGCGTGCTTTGTTTGGCTCAGCTCTCCGTTGAAGGAATAATTGAATCATTTGACCAAAATACTGGTGGTGCAGTGAAGCGTCCAGGGCTGGCTCTGGTCTCTGCCCTGTGTCTTTCCATTAGACTTGGCTGGTCAAGCATTCGCTGAGCCTAATAGAACAGTAATGAGCTGTAATAATGCTATGTGGAGAAGTCATACCACGATTTGTCTTATATGGACTTTGAAGGATGGAACCAGTGAATAGTAATGTTTAGTGTTTTCCCTATAATCTCATTGTGGTCATTGTGAAAGAGAGTGTGTAAACAGCATTTAGACCACATTGAGGGAAACTCACCAAAGTAAATGGAAATGAGTACGTGACATAAAAAAATTACATTATCTTGCCTGGGTCATTCTTTTATTCATTAGATTCATCAGTTTAATTTTACTATTTAGTGCTAATTATGTAACTTTTTAACTTTATTCAGGGTTATATTTGTGAAAACATGCATCCAGAAACTCTGAATGTGTTTGGGGTCACAATGGACGTTGCTGTTTATGGTCAGCACCTGAACTCCCAGGTAAACAGGAATCCCTTTCTGTGTTTTTCAACATTTAACATCTTCATACCATATTGCATGGAACTCATTGGTGCAATTTGTATATAAAGTAGCATACAATTTCTGTTTTACTAAATACCAAGTTGTTGACACTCCATGGCTGAATTATTCAATTCAATTCAATTTGATTTGTCTAGCATCAAATTATAACATACATCATCCCAAGGTAATTAACATAGTAAGGTCGAGACCTTGTAAACCCAAACAGTTCCCACAATGAGCAGCACAGGTAAAAAAAACTGGAAAAAAACCTTGAACAGAACTCCACTCAATGTGGGCGTCTGCCTCGACCAGGTTGGGTGAGCAGAGAAAAAGTGGACGAGAGGACAAGTGAAAAAGAGAGGAGAGTGAGGTGGGGGGGGTAGAAAAGAGGGCTAAAACACTGAGTTTGATGACGTGATATAACCCAGATGATGAAGAAACTTTATCTAATGTGGATCTGCTTAATAAGCTCATTAAAGGTCCCGATATTTGCCTCGTTGATCAGATTGGTTCATCCCTATCAAACAGCAAGAACTTTTAATCAGCATGCACAAATCTATCACTTCAGATAAAAATAATGAAAAGTGAGATCAAACTCTCTAATCTGGGTCACTGCACTAATGGCACCAATGGACATAAAACATGATGAATTAAAAATCAGTGGTAGCTGGTTAAGTGGTGGAGGAAGGATAAATGGATGCTAACATTAGCATGCTTCATGAATCTGATAATAAAGTGGCAGTGTTTGGAGAGATTGCGCAACACGTAACGTCTAGTAATCACTATAATGTTCATGCTCTGTGGATCTTGAATATCCACAGTCAATTTGAATGAGATTGAGGTAAAGATGAGAGTGTGTAGAACCTTGTATATAAAAGTTAAGCATGATGACGGGTTATCATCTGTGGCTTAAGTCACATAACCCACATTAATCTCACATCCACAATACTTTAACAATTTACAGTGAAGTAACATGCATACACATAACAGATAAAATGAAGGAATTTCTACTTGGAATATTTTTTATGTCAAACATAAACTATTGGAAATTATGTAAAAACTCAAAACGCCATATATTCCCTTCAAACCAGCGATGCAGCCAGGGTTGGGTCATTCAGAAAAGACATAATCCATAAAGACTTTGAAATCAACCCTCTGTGTATTGGATGATTGGAAACTCAGAGTCGAATGAAGTGATTGCTGGAGAGGTGAGATGGAGCCTCAGTGTGATGAGATATGAGATAAGACCTTAGGCCAGGTGACAGTGGCTCATATATGAACACTAAAACTTTGTCTGCATGTACACTTTTAATATCAACATTTATACATGCAGATATCTATTAAAACCTCCTCCATTGTTCAAAAAAGCATCTGTATCAACACAAATGAAGTCAATCGTGACTGCTTCTTCAGACGTAATAAAATAACAGTGAAAACATAACATGCCTCCATACTGCTCGTGTGGTGTCATCCAAGTGTCTGCAAGCCACGACATTCCTATTCGACTTGAAATGGCGTCTTTACACCAAGTTTTTAGCGGTCTTTGAGAGAAACACATCTTCATCATCCACATTCCTTAAATCTCTTCCAGAGACTGAGGAGGTTTAAAGAAAGACCCTTCACAGATAACACTGCACACATTTAACACACAAAAACAGTGTCTTCAGGCAAAAAGACCAAATCTGCATCACCAGTTATTGTATTATTTTTTAACTCAATATTCTCTCTTGGAGCTGAATTTGAAAATATAGCAAAACAAACTCTGGTTTATAATCTAATCGGGTCATTATGTGTTTTCTCCAACACTCTGATTCTCCTGCATTTAAAGTAGGACACTGAACTTTCCTCAGTCATGCTGTGGTGGTATCTGTGAATGTGGAGTATTATCCATCTTCATCAGACTTCCAGATTATAAAAAGCATTACCATTTGAACCCCACCAATACACCACGAACAAATGAGGAAGAGGAGATATTAAGAGTCACACACAGCACACAGCTTCCCCTCTGACATTGGCCATCGAATGACCGTGCTCTAAGAGGCCTGATTAAATCTTTTGGTACTAACCTTTTCTATAAAAAACACTGGTTCGATTTCTGTACACACACATATATATATATATATATATATATATATATATAACCCTGGACCACAGAGATGGATGAACAGTGTCTGCACTGCACTGTGCACAACTTGCTTTGCACAAAATACCACATAACACAGGACTAAAGTACATTTTGAGGTCAAGAAATTACCAAACTTTTTCAGTTCAACACCACAAAAATGGAGCTTTCAAAACTTTGCATTTTTATGAGAAAATTATGTCTAACAATACAAAGTGGGAAAAGTATATCCATGTGTCAGTATGTCATGAATTATGCTCTGTGCAGGGTATTACAATGTCGGTCCTCAGTCCTTTTCACCCCTCCTGGGGGAAACTCTCTCTTCTTCATGCCCTCTGTTCGATTTCTCCTCTTCTGTCTCTTCTTTTAAACATCATCATTTTCCTGTACATCCTCCACAGGTCGTTGGGACACAGATATCAATATTTTACTCCCTGGCTTTTATTTCTACATGGAAATATCAAACATATTAGGCCAATGGTTATGCGGTCCCTGCGCCTTTCCCATTTGAATATTTCAGTGGGTTCATGAAAGAAGCTTTCTGAATTTTAGATGTAGGTTTTCAGATGTGACTCCCCTCCTCAACCTTTCTCATTTCCTTTCTTTCCACTGCTCCAGTACCTCAGACAGATTTGACACTAATTGATATCTTTATTTTGCTTTTGTTTAACTATTTCCACCGACTCTGTCTTCCTACTTTCTGTGACTCCCTCTCCCTGTCTTCCTCTTGCTGTGCTCATCTCTATGTCTTTAGACACTTCTTTCTTAATCTTTCCTTCAGCCAACTTGTTCCTGTGAATGTGCTGATTTCCAGCAGCAGTCGAGAGGAAGAGAAGAGCACAGACTGAATTGCAGGATGGGTAATAATTGCACTACACTGATTGCAATTTCACATTCAGTTTTCCGGAACAATCAGATTAGAGAGAATGTGTTTGTGTGTGTGTGTGTGTATGTGTACGTGTGTGTGCGCGCCTGCAGGCGAATGTGTGTGCACCCGCTTGAGATAGTGCAGATGTTGGCAGAAAACTGCAGATCCGCAGCGGCGATCTCATCTCTGTTATCGGTGTAAAAGGATTGTACAGCAGCTGACTTTGCATAAACAATGAGAGGGGGAGAAAAGAGGTTTTTTCTTCTCTCTGCTTTGCAAATCAAATTAAGTCAGGAAAAACTTCTTGTATTTAAGTTAACTATTGTCCAGGAGCCAGACATTTCCTCATCCTGTTAATGTGGAGGACACGTGCAGATATGTGGGAGTTTGCATATCATTAATCTGCTCCACGGGTTCATGAGAGTACACGGGGGAATAAGTCCATGTGGTAAATACATGAGCACATATGTCAGGAGTGATAAATCATTGATGCTAATGTGATACTAATGTAAGCAGCTGCATGTGCGGAGTGCAAACGGGGGGAAGATGAACATGAGTTTGTGAAGGCAGACAAAATGACAAGGATTTACATCCAATTTTTAAAATATAATTAAATGCAGCAGCAAGGGTGCAGCTAATGTGGTATCTGCTGCAGACGCTGTTGAATCGTACTGCGGAACAAGCACTCCTGCTTCAAGGCATTCATCCACAGGCTGCAGGAAATGATCCTAATAATGGCTCACTCAATATTCCCTACCTGGGAAAGGTAGTGTGGGAAAAACCGAACTGGAATTTTCAGTATAAAGCTCAGTATATGGTGCAGAGTGAAGTTATATACATTTAGCATTCATCCTACCTGTTTTTTTATTTATTAACATTGAACGTATAATCACACCAAATTCAACACTGCACTTCCCTGTGCGAGTGTGAATCCTTTAAGATGAGATATGCGTTCCAGACAGACAGATGTTTGTGCAATTAGCAGGTAGATTACAACTGCAGCCTTATTTTCACCATTTCTGTTATGGCAACATTGGATTTATCAGTTATTGTTTTGAGATCTAAGAAAACAGGAGGACTGTGAAACGATGAGTCAGACGAGGCTGAAAACATGAATGTTCAGTCAACCCAAAAAGTAATAAACAGGGCAAAGGTGTGGCCAGATTATCTAAAGCATTTTATTTAGAGGTCAGTGAGCACACCGGGAGTCATTAGAAATCCCTCACTGCACAGAGACTCTGTGTCCTGCACAGCAATGGCAAACAGGGGAGGTTGAGCCGACACAGGATGCTGTGAACTATAATGATTGTTTAAATCACTTTTACTGTTTCTCTTTTTGTTTTCTTCCAAATAGGTTTGACCAACTTGGTGGTTTGTTTCCAGCCAGTGAATACATCTTAATGACTGATTAGGTGAATACAACATTATTATTACTAATTATATGCCTGATGGAGAAATCTACTAAAATGATTATAGAATATTAATTATTATTATTTTATTTGACTGTACAGTGGAAGGAGATTGCACTTTTGACCAACAAAACCTGGTCTGAAGTCAGTGACACAGTATTTAATTCTTATTTTAAGGCTCATACTTTTAAGACACAGACTGAACAATGAGTTTCCACCACAGAGAAGCTTCTCTTTTACTACCTGACAAATCCATCATTGGAATATCAATCCACAAAGTTTAACAGCTCCCCTAATTTGAAAGAGGATGGGAGATGGCTCCGTGACTGGTTTAATGTGCGTGCCACCTAAAAGCACAGGCCGTGCACTTAGATCGTTAAAACTGAGCCCCGCGAATCCCTGTAACATAGAAGCTTAGATTTACATTTAAATGATGCTTAGTTGGTGTTAAGCCTGTAAAGATTGAATTGTTACTCAAGTATTCGTATTGAGCTCCAATTACTTTTCTGGCTATGTGATTAACTGCATATTCTGCTCTATGACAAAGCTCAAAATTGGGTAAACAAGAATGCAGTAGTATTTGCGGAAAGCTGTAGTTCTCACACCTTTCATCTTCAAATTTGAAATGATTAAAACAGTACCCAACCCACTGTAAACCAAATGAGTCATTTTAACCAGCCACATATTTTGATCAACTGTTAAAATGGTAATCCAGTCATAGGCACTGATCTATGTTGTGTTATGTTACAAGGTGCTCTTAACAGTGTAATGCCCGACCCTCACGCCCAAAATAAACCTCGTGCAAAAAACATATCTGACAAGAATTGTCGCCATACGGATTTGAAGAATACAGTGAAATCGAAACACCCACGCACTGGAACTGAAAATCCATACTACAATGTATTTGTTTGGCGTGTTGTCCACATGAGCTTCCAATCTGACACGCCTATCGAAGTTATAATTAGCTTGTTACGCACACAGAAAAAGAGAAAGCACACAAGCCCATACTGTAAAATACAGTAAATCAACAGACTTAGAACTAAAATTGCATTTCTTTTTACTCACTATTGTTGTTACTCCTTTATAGTAGTAGAGTGGAATATCAGGTTCTGATTGGTGGTTAGGGTTTGCAGCAGGTGACTGGAAGAACCAATCACAGACATGTAGTCCCTCCTGTTCGTCCAATGCAATGTAAATTTAGCTTGGACAGTATTCTGGCTCACCTGAGTGCTCGGCGTTCTCGAGACAGAGCTGGAGCCCCGAAGCTCCCACAGAACGAGCACAGGTGGACGAAGTGACCTTTAGAATCATCAAGAACAAGAAACACGTTTCCTTTCACCTTCACATTTGTAACTAATTAAAAAAAACAATGATATAACTTCACCTTCTCTGTATTGACCTGCTTTGGAACAAAGATTAATTAAGTAAGGAAGAAGGGTGTTTCTCTTCTACAATTTGGTGTTATGTGATGTTTTTACTTGACAAGTTCAGTTTGTACTTCATCCACATTTTATTTCTAATTTTAACAAAAAAAATGGACCAAGAAAAATTCAAGACGAGCAGAAGAAACATTAATTCATGTCTTCATTAAACAACTGCTCTAATTGGGGCCTCAATAAGAGGATGTTATTAAAAGAGTGCTAGTCAAATCTCAAACAATAATTTCCTTTTCATGTATTAATATGAAGGATGTTACAGTCTCCTTGTCAACCCACACACACAGATCTGAAGTTTTAGTCTATTCACTTATTTGTCAAAGGGAAACATTGCACTTTTGACTCCACTACACTGACAGTTGTAGTTACTTTATGGATTATAATTTAAAAACTTTACCTGCAGTGCTTTAATCATGTGACATGCGTCAAGCTCCACAATCCTCTATCATACACACCCTCCCAATCTGGCAGTCTATGTAAATTGCAAAGATTTCCCATCTCCCCCTTTGCTTGTCAATGCCTCTGCTGCCCTGCATCAGTGTCGCTGCCTAGTGATTTGCCCCCCCACACACACACACACGGAGGAAGAAAGAGAGAAACGTAACACCTTGCTCTTATTATTAATTGTACTTAATCAAATTAGTTGCATACACCTTCATAGACAGTCAAATTACAGTCACAAAATAACACAGCTTTCACATAATCTATGATCTGCACATGGCAGTTGCATCAACATCACATATGTGTGCATGTTTTTTAAATGTGTCTATAGTCTATCTATATTTAAAACTATTTGTGTACACGACAGCATCTTTCCCCTTTTAGTTCAACTTGTTTTTTATGGCTGTACAATTTTTCCAATCTCCCTAAAACAATGAGTTGGGTTGTGATGCTACACATTGAATATGGATTAGTTGATACTTTTTACTCACAGTACACTTTCAGAGATTGTTTTACCAGTTCAAAATGTGATTATGCACACACTGATACACAGTTACAAAATGCTTGACTTACATTTTAATAGTTTTGCTAATGGAGCCATACAGGAAAATGTTGCATTTAATTATTGTTATTAAATGATATGTCGATCACCAGATGTACAATCGTCCACTGACACCTCGTAGCAAAAACATCCTCCTGAAATGAGGCAAAGTTAGGTCAACATAGTAAGAATTGGATTTTTGTAACTCTCCTCTTTTCTCCCAGACACTCTTTCCTTTCCCGAAACAGACGAAGTCAACCAAAAGCAAACAGGCAGGAATGAGAGGCATGTGAGCAGAACAGTGTGCACTGAGGATGATGATGATGGTGTGTGTGTGTGTGTGTGTGTGTGTGTGTGTGTGTGTGTGTGTGTGTGTTGGTATCTGAGAGGGGGAGAGAGAGAGAGATATTTTCAAGTTGGAGGTCAAGATGTTGTCTGTATACACTCAAAATTCTTCTGACTAAACATGAGTTTAGAGCCATCCCTACACACACACACACACACACACACACACACACACACACACACACACACACACACACACACACACACACACACACACACACACACACAGAGCATGTGAGCTGTTATGGAGCGGTGTGCAGGAGGTCAGGGTCAGTTCAACACTGGGCAGCCAGAGAGGAGCCCGGCAACACAAGGGGGAATACACAGTGAGAGAATCACAGTGAAGTGGTTCAACTTCTTCCAACAGTATTTGATACTACTGACATTGATGCTGCAATGTAAATGTTTTTTCCCTTTGGAACCTTCAAATCCATCCCTGTGTCCCTCAGCCATCCCTTAAAGGGATAGTTCACCGAAAAACAAATTCACATATACTCACCACTGTGCCGATGGAGGGGTGGGTGAAGTGTTTGAGTCCAGTGGGTAGATTATATGTGAATTCAAATGTTTCTTTGAACTATCCCTTTCAATAACTTTCTGAGACTAATGATCACAACTGTTGTTAAACACAAAGTGTTACATTTTGTTAGTATGTCAGCCTACCGTCAAAATAAAACTACCCAGGTAGGGAATATTGAGTGAACCGTTACTAGGATCATTTCCTGCAGCCTGTGGATGAATGCCTTGAAGCAGGAGTGCTTGTTCCGCAGTACAATTCAACAGCGTCTGCAGCACATAACACATTAGCTGCACCCTTGCTGCTGCATTTAATTATATTAAAAGTGACATTATCCATGTGCAGCTTTCACTGTTGATGGCGTGCATGGGTTCACCCAGCTGCCAGAGAACAGAAAGAGGCTTCACGGGAAACAAAATAAGTGCAAGGTTCATAAAAGCTGCCTTGTAAACATCTAGCGCTGACACGTTCTGTAAGTCATTCACTGCACAGTGTTGGTGACTGTCAGCCTGCATCATCAGCACTGCATGGACTCATAGCAGGTAAACAAGCCCAGTGACTGACAAACTGTAAGTCATACAGTTATATAACATCAGTCATGACAAAAAGGCAGAGAGCAGATAGAAAGACAGAAACTGTCATGTACTGTGATATTGCAGGTGAATAGTTACTGTTTGGTTGCTCCTGCTAAAATACACAAAACACCTGCATTTTAAATTGTTTTCCCATAATTCCTACATTAATGCCGCCATACCATGTTGACTAAATATGGATCATATTCTAGACAGGGCTTGAGCAGCTTTATTAATTCATGCAAAAATCCTATGACAAGCCCTGCCAAAGTCAGCCTGGATTTTAGGGGCCTTTAACCTGGATCAGCTAAAATGAAGAAATAGCACATGAGTTTCTATGTGTGGTTTGTTTGGGCTGGTGTGGGAGCTGTCCACCTGCCTCACTGTGGACAGAGCAATCAGACTGGGACCACTTGACAATGAAATGGCCTCGTTTGGAAGTGGACTCTGGTGCACTTCATTTGTGGTGTAGAAGCAAATGGCACACTTTTGTTTTGATAGTAGAGACCAGGTTTAAATACAAAATAAATCCACATGACCATATGAGCTTGTGATCGACCTGTTTAAGTCTCATCGCCTTTGTCTGTTGTGCTAGTATCCTGAAAAGCTATTTTCAATGTTTTTTCATTTCATTACATTGCATTAGATTTCATGGCATTAACTCAGTGTGTTTTATTACATAGAGCATTGAGTACATATTGCATGATAAATAAAATACAAGGGGGACTAGATAGCATATGGTTAAAAAAGGTCTATAAAACAGATTTTTTTCCCCCCGACTCTAATCTGGCAATCTTTTTTCTCGGCTGAGGAGAGATGGAGGTATTTTCTCCACACAGGCACATCCAGGTTGTGGCTTGTTGCTCTCTCTGTGGCTGTGGGGAGGCAGCGCTGATTAGCTCTGACTCTGTTTGGGTTCAGAGGAGCGCAGCACAAATTGGAGCAGACCTCTAAAAATAGGATGTATTATTATTTACCCCTTCCAGCATTCAGGTCTTTGTGTATGTGTGCGCAGGCATGCTCTGCCAACATCTCACACAACAAGTCACTCATGCACATAATCACAACACAACCGCGCACACACACACACGCACACACACGATGAAGACAGGATCCATTTCCTGTGAAAAGAGGCCTCAGGGTTCACTGTTGCTCTCTTCTTGAATAAATCTTTCATTTTTCATGCCGAGGCATTAGAGATGGCATTAGTGTTGCTTTTATTTAAGCGACTATGTGTGTGTGTGTGTGTGTGTGTGTGTGTGTGTGTGTCCATGCATACACTGCAGCCATGTTGTGTGTTCTTAGTGCACTGGGGTGCATCATACTAATGTCTCCTCACTAATGTTTTCACAGTCCACATGCTGGATGCTGTGACCCCTGATTATCATATCTGTGCCGTGGTTCGCCTGCCCATGCATACTGCAGGCAGGGCGACCTCTGACTGATGCTTTGACCTCTGGTGGACAGCCTGTGTTTGGTGGTGAAAAGGGCATCTGTCATGCTCTCCTCAGCCACCGTCTGTCTCTTTCACCACGTTTCTGTGACGCCTCCCTAAACTCCCCCCCTCCCCCTCACACACGACCCCAGTGCATATGCAGCAGTGGGAAATTAGCTGCAGGCTCTGACCTCATGTCGCTCATGTCTCACAGAGGCCTGGGCTGTCTCCATTTATGATTTAGAACGGGAGAAAGAGAATTGATTGATTTAATTTACTAAACAAATGTTTGTTATGAATGCTAATTGTTCTAATTTCATTTAGTGCAAAAGTGTTACACAAAAAGGAAAAACAATTCTTAATGACAAAAACCCGAATCATCCTCTTGCAAGTTTGTAAGAAACTGGAGTGAAAATCTAGTGGTGTACACAAAGTAGCTGCACTAACACAAACAAAGGATCCGACTGTCGCTCACACTGTTGTGATTGACAGGACCTCTCTGGGGAAGGCAATGCAAAAATACCACCAACAGATGAATTCATTATTATTGAAAAATAATCATTATACACTAAAACTAAAAGAGCTTGCCCATCCTAAATATAGTGAAAAACAATAATAATAACAATAATAAAAAGTTCTAATGTCCCCTTGTTGATTGTTGTTTCTTGGTGTATGGCAAATATATATCAAAAATAATTGTTTGTAGTAACATCCCTTTCTTTTCTGATCCCGTGAAATATTAAAATATTTTAATGATGCAGTCTGAGCTCAGGGGTATATACATATATTCATCTCATCAATGTAATATGGGTTGACTAACCAAAAGCAACTAATGGCTTGTGGTAGGTTGCAATAAAATGGGTCAGTTTACAGCTGCTTTCAGACATGCACTTGAGTCCTGAGATTCTCCTAATAGTCTCAAGGGGGGGGGGGCTGTATATCAGAGCACAACTGTCCAAGTGAAAGGCTCCGGACTTTCTCCAGAGAGAACACATGACAGAAGCAAAAATGAAAGACACAAAAAGGATACAAACATCTCAGGATGAAAAAGCGCTGCCACACAGGTAGAAGACATTGGTGAAGAGGAGCTTTTGGTGATAAGGGCCAACACTGATGTCGATGTGCTAGAAACAAAAAAACGTGATCTCCACAGCTGAATTTATTTGTAATGTCCTGCCTCTGCCTGCCGCTCCACCCCTTTCCTGAGCGCTGCGAGATTCCTGTGTTGTGAACGCGTCTGAGCAGAGAATCTCCTGCAACCTCCGGAGAAAGTCCAGACCCAATTCTGCGGACACCCTCTGGAGTTCATGTCTGAAAACAGCTAACCAGAGTTTGCATTCTGTAAATACTGAGCTAGCCTGGTGTTCATTTCATCTCTTTCTCATGAGAAATATGCTCAGATTTAAAATAAGTTTTTTTATCTTCATAGCAGGTAAATGTTAGCTGCAAACTGTTCAAAGCCAATAGAAAATGTATTTCTCTGTATGTTCATCTTTTCTTCCCTGTTGCCCACTTCAAGTAACTAAAGCACAGTCAACTTTCAATTTTTCTTTCAATACAATTTTAAACACTTTGTCAAGATGAGGAAAAAACTGGTTAATTTTACAGCCATTTTTTCCCCCAAAATCCAAAGTCAAGTCTCCCCTCGCCTGGTGAACTGGAGCAACTTCTCTTCTTGTGACTTTGACAAATGTATTTCCATGTCTGGTGGTATTAGTCTTCATAGTCTCTGCTGCAGCTTGTTTAAAATGATCCTTCTCACTGGAGCCAAAAAGAGCGATCTCTATATTTCTGTGCTGGTCTGTCTTCACTGGTTTTCAGCAAAACATAGAAATGATTGGAAATTCAGCATATGTAAATCCCTGTTGAGCAGATTTTTTGGTGTGATTAAGATTTTCATTTATTTCTTGTCAGTGGAGGACAAAGGAAAAGTACCCAGAGATTCCAAGACATTACATCAGTCGTCACACCACGCAGCTGATTTTTATCCTTTGCCTTGAAAATTAGACTTTGGTGCGTAACCATTTTTATCAGTTAAAAACATGTTAATGTCTGCATGTTGATTGTGAGGCCCAGTTAAGCCTAAAAGCTGAACTGAACACACCCTGGACCTTTACACAATCTCCCATTTTCAGTGCCCCTTCATTAATCATGTGTTCTGGCCAGACTTTGGGAAAACAATTCTTTATTTTAAGCCATTATAAAAAATCCAAAAGCATGTCGGAACTTGCTGCAGCATATATCACAGGATCATATTTAGGCTATATAAATAAATTTGCTGGTAAAGTTAGTAGTGTGCTCCAGAAATATGTCTCTGAAGGATCCATGCTCCCGAGAGAGACGTGGGACAAATTCCTTCCCCCAGTTTCCTCCCCACAGCCAGAGCAAGAATAGAAGCTGGAAGCAATGTTCAGGCTGGGGAGTCAACCCACGAATCACAGAGCATCGCCCACAACTACACACGCCTACAAACACATACACAGACATACACACACATACGAAACATAAAAGAGGCGTGAAACCAGATTTTTTTTAATACTTTTACTTCTCCAGGGAAATTTGCTCAGCTTTCATGCACTTCCCCAATAGCAGTCTGCTAAACTTTTTGTTCCATATCGTCAGTGGTTCTTTACACTAGATCTACTGTCACAATGACTTTTGGTCACAGATGTCGAAATGTTCTTGTACTTTCTACTACTCAATATTATTTAGCAAAATAACAACACTAATCTATTGTTATTGCCATGAGTTTTGAAACAAATATCAAGAATTGCTTTAACAATCAGTAATAACACAACAAATCAACATTAACATACATTATTTAACACAAATAATGTCAAAGGTTAATCATATATAAGAAGTAAACCATGAAGCATTAAAGAAAGTAAAAACTAAAAAACACGTCTGCACAAAAATGGAGGTCCCTTTCCCTCTACCTAGTTTGGTGGATGCAAACCAAAAAACAGACGAGGGTGAAAAAAGAACCTCCTTGTTGGAGGTTGTAAAAGGAGCATCCATGTAAATGCATTGAAAAAGTCAAAATGATCTCCTTTCCTAACCACAACTCCTTGACCCCACGGAAAACATCATGAGGTCAAGGTAAAGTGTGAAGGGGTGCACATTGAAGGTCTGCCCTGGTGTATCCACAGTTGTGGGATGGCATTTTCTCCTTTTCTTTCATAAAGGATGGTCCGGTGTTTCCTCTGCTAAAGGAGATGAGATAGGAGGCATTGAAGCTCCTTCCCTTATTATTTAGAGAATTTGAAATATGCTGCCACTCCTGCATACAATACAAGTAAATCATAAAAGAACCCATTCACACAGTCTGACGCGTCCATCTGTCTAGTTGTTATGATACGAATATGAAATGAAAAGAAAGAGAGTCTGATATTTAGGGCTGAATTTTAACAAATCATTTCATGCTGCCTCCTTTCTTGTTGAGACATACACTGTGCCACAAAGAGTTTTTTTCACTTTCTTAAATATTGCAACATGTGTTGTTTGACATTTTAACAGATCTTCCAAAGAATAATTGATTAATCTTGGTAAAATAAGGCATATTCAGAGGACTGATATTCATGAGTTTGAGCAATTTGGTGCACATCCAATAAAATATCCAGATCTAGCAGATTTAAATGTTGTTTATTTGCCTAAATCAAATGGGTTCCTTTTGGCCCATGTCCCGTCCTTCCATTAAGTTTCATGAAATTCCGTGCCCCAATTTCTTGTGTTATCCTGCTGGAAAACAAACCAACCAACAAACAATCCAGTTGGTGAAAACATAACCTCCGTTTAGGGTGTTGGCCACTCTTACAGCCTATTAAAGCTCAGATATTCCATGTTCTGATCACACAGTGCAGTACTATCGAGAAAAACCCTCTGGTGAAAAGGAAGGTAAGTGTATCACAATTGGGGTTTTGTGAACGTCTTCTCCTCTCCCTTCTCTTTTGAGAACAAAACTATTCTTTGAGTGTCCTCTCTGTTGTAAGCACCAATGTTAGTGTGTCTTTTTTTGGGCTCTGACTGTTTCTTTTGGAGGGTTTGTTTAGGTGAGTTGTTTGACCTCAAGTGAAGCAGGAATTCTAATGTTGCACTGAAACTGAGACAATGTCTGTTTATGTGTCATCAAACTATGTCATACCATTGTGTGCGTGTGTGCATGCGCGTGTATGTGTCTGTGTGCCTGTGTGTGTGTGTGTGTGTGTGAGATGTGTTTCTGTTTTGGTGTTTTTGTTTTGTGGTTTTCTTAGAAGTCAACTGAAGAAGCAACAACTATCCACACACATACACACATACACACACACATACACACACACTGACAGGACACAGGACAAATTAATGAAGATGAATGTTCTGTGTTTGAGAGTCATGCTATCAGGGTGTTTAGAGCAGCCATCTTACAGACGTTCACTCCACCCTCTGTGCAGACATGCTGCTCTTTTGCAGCCTTGGTCTTTTTCCACCAATGCGGCGCTGGTGCCACTGACTAATGTGTTCCATGCATTTCCCCTGAAAAATGTGCCAACTCTTTGGCACCGATACTAAACTGGTTTTATCTGGAGCAGCTTTTTTGCATCCAAAGAAAACATCTTGAAATGTTCTTCAGATATTCATCGAAGCCAGAGGATGACTCGTGGGGGCTTTTCTTCTGGCACCATCATCAGGTCAATGTTTGTCCCAAGCTTTTGTTTATGGGTGAAAATTCCTTCAGAACTAATGACATTCAACCTCAGCTGTATTTTGTCTTTTTTGTTATTAGCAAATGATAGCATGCTGGCACGTGAAACATTATTGCAAAACATCTGACATAGTTTTACCCCAGTTTACTAGTTACTCCATCACCATGTAGTATTAGCACTGAAGGAAAGAGAACGTGGGTTTTTTCAGGACAACTCTCATACAGAGCCAGAGTATTTAAATAACCGAGTCTCACTCAGGCCTAATGATTGTCTTCAGAAACACCCGGAAGTCAGCCAGTCATTCTGTTTGTCACTTCAGTTAATGTGATGTGGTTTTTAGAACACAGAGAAACAGCAGATTATCAATTAATCTATTTATTTATTATTTGTATAGTCCATATTCATGCAGGTAGCCTACACCGTTGTGAGCATTCATTGTTGTGTAGGTGTGTGTGCGCGTTGCTCTGCAATTACTCCACTGAAAGGCTAGTGACCGTCGAGTTTCTATGCTACTGTGTTGAGTTTCTTTCGGTTTCCGGTCCGCTTATTTACAAATTCCCCGGCATCTCTGTTTACTTCTCTTGCGGTCTGCGTGGCCTCGACACATAGTTAAATCTTTGGGGAGGTGCACGTCAGGGTGTGGCGTAGGGTTCTGTGTAGGGTACACGTCTATGTAAGGCTACGCCCGAGTGACTGCGTGGATTTAACGCAGAAGCATGAATTGGGCTTAAGTAACACACCTTACCAATATCAACTATGCGGCTTCAGGGTTCTGTGGACTGAGTCCTGCAGCCAGTCTTTGCTTGCTGTGGCTCAATTACTGCAGGTCACTTCCACAGTTTCAGACAGAAAGCTGAGACCTGCATTACCATAGGCTAAACAAAGTGCCCATTCCAAACTGACAACGTTTACAGCAGGCACTGCCCTAGTACTATGAAGGAGAAAAACAACAGTTAAAAGTAAAACAAGGGATTTCTTTTCTTGGACCAACAATGAGGTGGAACTGTGTTTACAATATTTTGCCTTCACCTCTGGGAGTCGAGTCATGGCTTATAAGAACCAGTCAGGAAGCCAGTGTGGCTGACATTATTGTTTACAAACGTCTCTGTTTTTGCCCGTCCAGACTACAACAGTGTTTTTAAAGCAAAACAGGGCCAGCAGTGTTTCCAAACTTGAGGTTTTAGGCACTTGAAAATTCCAGAGTTGTGGACATCAGACGTAAACATACCAACAGTGATGTGAAGTGAGTAACAGTATGGATGAGTGTATTCTATTTAGATGTGTTTACATATTGTGCATGCTGGCTCACTGGCCTGGCTTACAGGAGTTACTGGCCTCAGTGGCTACAGGACACTGTTAACAGCATCAACTTGCGACACTGCTTTTGTTTGAAACTTTTTTTCTTATTGAAGGTTTTTCCTCAGTATTGGCAGCAGATGATGTGTATTTAAATCAAAACATCATTGGGAATGTGGGGGGTTGAGCCAAAAAATCTCAGCAGCTGGCCAAATAATTGTCGAGTTACTGGCACTCATCAAGGACCAAATCAACCCCCTGCAGAGGTATTAAGTTTAAATATTACCAATTTCCTATTTAAAAAACATATTTCTCCCTAAGCCCCAGACATCGGGGGATCAGCAGGAGTAAGAAGAGCCATCTTAAGGGATCCACAGACAACACATGCAGGATTTTCTTTCGCCATGCTCTCCGAATCGACAAGTTCTAGTGAGAGGCAGTGCCATGTTTCTGTGCCTGGATATCCATAGCCACAGTCTCAGACAGGGTCTCCAGAGCTGAGTGCTGGCTGTGGCTCTCCAAAATGTCACGTTACTTACATCATTCAAAGCCAATATTTGACTAGCTGCAGTCCCCAAACTCTGTGGCGCTCTGGTGGGGCTTTTTTTTAAACAGAGAGGCTGCAATTTGAGAGTATCAGAGGAGCCAGAGCTGTTCCCAAAAGCAGCTCTCCCTCCTTCCTTTCTCCCTCTCTCCCTCATCATCATCACTTTTCCTCTTTCTTTCCTCCAAACCGATTTTGCCTCTTTTATTTTGTGCAAGTCTTCATGTCTGGTGCACGGGGATCCCTTAGGCTTAGAGTGGTTTTCTGCTGAATGTGGCATAAAATACATTGACTTTGTATACCTCTCTCTCTCTCTCCCTCTCTCTGTGTGTGCGTGTGCGTGTGTGTTTAATGTGAGGTCTAAGATCCAAGTCTGTGGCTGGAAACGCTCTCTTGAGGATGAAAAAAAGACAGGAAGTGCAGGAGGGAGAGGTGGAGAGAAAGATGGAGAGAAACACAGAACGAAAGAGAAATCTGAGACTAATCAAACCATGCCTCAAGCACTTTTCTCCATGTAGCTTGTCTGAAGGAAGTCAATTGTGCAGTTTGAATGCATGTATACAAACATATAATGTGCATATTAACAATAACACAATGGATGCAATGATTCAGTTTTGTCTTGTTTTTTTAATCTTATTTAAGTCTAATGAAAGACAGGTTGTTTTTACTGCTACAGGTAACATAACTGAAGTGTCAACTTCAGAAAAACATATTGTACTTGAGAAAAACAAAGATAAAATATAGTAAAAGTTAGCTCCACTTTGATGAGCTACAAATGAAATGGGGATTTCCCCCCCGAACCTGGTTGGTGTGTTCCAGTCGTTTTACCTGCTGTGAACTAAACATCTGGACTAAGACTGTGGCTCAGCAGCTGGTTTCAGATGGGAATGCAAAGAACCAACCACAGAATTGTACCATTATATAGTACTTTCCACAATATTATAGTAAAACACCCAGTCCTGTTTTTACCCCTTATGACACATGAAGTTAGACATCTACATAATCACAACTAACAAAACTCATATTTGTGTCCTTCTTTGGCTCATGAGATACAATCATGCATTAGGCCCAGAAAGTGCAGTGTGACACCTCAACAAGCAAACATTATGTTAAGAATTATTTTATTCCTAATAACTTGGTGAACGTTAACTAAAATAACTTAAAGGAAATTAACTAAGTGGCAACAGTGTATCAGTATTTTTCAGCTAAATTATAGATGTGAAAGGGTCCTGCAATGATACTTACACAGGGAAGAATCACTAATATTCATTCATTAGTCAGTAAAAAATTTAATAAGAGTGACTTGGGTGTTTGGGGCAATATCATAGCAACATTAAGTTGTGAAACTGTATCTCAGTTACTACGTGTGTCCCATTTGTGTACTGAGATGGTGATTATTATTATGAGCCTATTAGTTAATATCAGCACTATCATTATGAATAACAGAAACAATATTGCTATTTTAATTGGACACAGTTCAAAACAGGGACAATCTATATTTCTGCTTCCTTTTCTTGTTGCAATTGTGATTTGTGAACATGGGCTATACAAATAATAATTGATTGATTGATTGATTGACTACATGTCCACTTCTGCCCTGTTCCTGCAGATGATGCCGCATTTTCTTCTTGGCTTCAACTATCAATCAATCAAATTTTATTTGTATAGCCCATATTCACAAATCACAGTTTGTCTCATAGGGCTTTAACAAGGTGTGACATCCTCTGCCCTTAACCCTCAACAAGAGTAAGGAAAACTACTAAAAAACCCTTTTAACAGGGTAACTAACATAATACATATTTCAAATACATCTGTCAAATGTATTTTCTTTATTGTTCGTTGCACAGTACTTTGTTCCGGGGTGAAGGAATTTGGATCAAGCCCTATGAGACAAATTGTGATTTGTGAATATGGGCTGTAATAATAAAACGTGATTCATTGATTGAATTTGCTTGGTGTGTAAAGGTTTGACGCTAAAAGATGTCATCCGAAAAGATGCTGATCAATGCCTACCTGGATGCAACACTAAAGCCAGTGTGTGTCTGTTGTAAATTTAGTTATGATGTTAAAGTTAAAAGGGACCAAGGAATGCAGTATGTCAATGAGTGTCCTCACAAAGATAGAAGTGTGTGTGAGTGCATAGGAGTGTGTGTGTTTGTGTGCTCGTGTTTTTGATGTCACCGTCTTAAAGTGGTTCAAATATATGAGCTGCTTGTTGAACGTTTGAGAAACTGTGCATATGTGTTTATAAATGTACATGTTTTCCCAGAAGCAGACTACACTTTCAAAAGGTAGGGGTGCCTTTTCAATGTTTAGGCAACAGGATGAAGGAGGGGTGAAGGTATGGACTGGAGAGGGAGCCGGGGGTCAGCTGGTGTCTGGAAAGACAGACAGAGAGGGAGCGGGGGGAGCATAAAGGATCTCATTGTTTTGAATTCCCTCAAAGGGAGAAGAGAGGGAGACGGGGGTGGGCAGGGGGTATTATGTTTCAAGTGATGTGGAGTGGTCCATTTTGGTTATGGGACACCAGGAGGGTGGAGGATTGGTGCGGAGGAGGAGGAGAAAAAGAGAGGGAAAAAGAGAGGGAATTAAAGAGAGGGACAGACCATGGTTTCCAGCCTTCGGTTTCCAAAATAAATATTTCCAATCAAAACCTCCTTCTCCCTCACACACACACACACACACACACACACACACACACACACACACACACACACACACACACACACACACACACACACACACACACACAGCCCAGCAGGCTATACACAGGAATTCTGCTGCTTCATCGTGTTTAAATCGTCCTCCGTCTTCCTTTGTTTCCCTGTGTCCAGCTGTTGTTGTTCAGTGAGGCACGCACCACTCAGCCTTCATATATGTTGTGTTACTTTGTGATTTCATCCATCTGTTCAATTTGAATGTGATAACTGAATCACTTCCCTTATAAAAAAGTGCTTCTTCTGACACTTTGCACTGAACAGTTATGTAGGAAAGTTCCAACTCAACTGGTGACAGTCAGAAGCAGCCTCCAACCCCCTCAGAACGGTGATTACTGTTCAGTGATAATACAATACAAGACCTAACTCATCAGAAGTAAGCACTATAAAAAAACTAAACAGACACAATGTGTGCAGTCTTTGTCAAATTGAATCCTTCAGCGATGTCCAGAATTTCACAAACAACAATATATATCTAATGTGAAAGCACGTCTCATGTTGCAGAGTGGACAAAAAGAACCACAGCAGCTGCTCGGCTCTAAAGCTGGATTTATAGTTGATACCAGGGGTTAACTGGAGTCCCACCATATGTACAGTACCTGTGGTGGGGGTTTTGATTTACATTTGAGGGTCAGATTTCACCCGTTCACATCTCCTCCATGAAAGCTGGACCCATGTGTCTTTTGCTGTATATTCTGCACAGTCTCCCAGTGTACATTGGTTTGTGTGATACAGAACGACAGCACGTCACAGTGCGGAGTGGCATGTAGATAATGAACAACGTTATGTTGCTGTCTTGTTACTGAACAGCAGATCACCACAATATGTATTCATACTGAAATCAGCACTGCATTCAAAAGGCTATATAGTGTTATAACATGGGAACGAGTTTGAGTAACAGATTCCAGGGCTTCCAAAACACTGCACAGCATTTTAATACTGTGAGAATCTGAACGTTTCTTTTATTCTTTTATCAATTATTTATTATTTATGTATAACGTATGCCACTAATTGGACTAGAAGAAAAAGAGAGGAGTCCCCTATTGAACTCTGGGGTTGTTTCAGTCTGGATGGACAGAAACAGGTTGCCAGTATTCACTTCCTGATTGGTTCTCAGTCACATCTGTTCTACAAGTGATGATTCCAAAGCATCACGTAACTTACGGTCAGTGATCCAACTCGTCATCAGTCCAAGAAAAGAAATCCATTATTTTACTTTTCACCTCTGCTGTTCCTCATTTGTAGTATTTTCTATAAGCAACAATCTACTTACGCCGGTACACACGTGCTCAGTGCAGACTACCACAGGAATGGTGGCTTATGTTTCAGTTGTGTTCCTATTTCTGATGTGGAGCTAAAACACTTGGGAGTTGGGTTTTATTTTAAAATGACACATGATATAATGGGTAAGAAATATGAAGGGAGTAGTTCTGCAAGCTCATAAAAACACAGTCTGACATTTGGCTTGTTTTGCCTGACTTTACAGAAAAACAGAAAGGAGGGTGAGGTCATGTGAGTTGGGGCCTTTTGACAGAGCTAGGCCAGATGTTTCCCCTGTGCTGAAATAGGCTAAACACACCCTGGACCTAACTGTCTTATACACACAGAGATGAGTGGTGATTTTCCAGTCATTGAAAAAAGAAGTACATTTTCAAAAAGTGGGACAAGTGCATTCCTCCAAATGTATCCTACTTGTGAACTGTAATGAATCTAATGTCAGGCTATTATTATTTGTGGGCAACAACCAAAGAGCTTTTTCGTTACCAAATTGTTGCTGTGATCCATCTACTCAGCAACCGCATGGCACCAGCATGGTCCCCAAATATATGGCCATTAATGACTCTATGTGTATGTGTGTGTGCAGTGCATGAGGCGCAGGCCTCATAAAACACAAACGGCCATGAGGGAATATACTCAGAACATCTCAAATGGACATGGTGTGTGTTTGTGTGTCTGTGTGTGTCCACACACAGACACACACATTTATAGATATGTCACTTTAGGTTCACATTAACCTCTGCTCCTTCATCCCGATGTCCTGCCTCACCATCAACCATATGCTCCTGAGAGCCCTGGGGGAGCAGGGATACAGAAGATGGATTAAACTGTTACTGTATGCAAAAGACCAGTCCTTAATGTGTCCAGTTATAGACTATGATATATATATAATATAATATAACACACACACAATATCATTTGGTCTTTGTGAACAAAGATGACAAATGTTTATTTGCATATATGCTCTCTATAGAGAGCGAGGAAGTGAGATCAGATTACTGGTGAGTGGAGACACTTGTGGAGACACATTCTAATACCAGATGTGAACAGATAAACTCACAGCTGTCTGGTTGTGATCAGATCACCGGAGAGAAAACGTGGTCAATGTCACACACTTTGTTGACCCATCCTCCTCCCTCAGAGGTTTTTATTGTGCATCAGCAGTTCTTCTACCTTTGCTTACCTGCACAATGTTTCCTCTGATTGTATTCTGAGCATTAGTGGCGTTTACTGAAATCCAGATGCATGATTTGCTGTCGTATGGCTGACACTATAAAACTTTTATTCATCAAAACAAACGTAGCCTACTCCCCATCAGCAGAGCACAGTTAAATTATTAAATATGTGAGGGTATGTGTCATTGATTCAATTGAGAGGGCATGCAGGGATTTACATGCATAAAAGCACAGCATTTTTTAAAATGTTTTTGGTGTGTTTCCTCATAGACAACTGTTTTGTGTGATGGTGGTGAGTGTACCCATCCATTAACCCATCATAATCTCTTTGCTCTGGGTCGAGTTGTTGTTGGAGCTGATTTTCCTCTGAGGGAAGAAAGAGACACAGAGAAAGAGAAAGAGCTGCGAGGCTCCAGATGAGACTGATTTCCTGAGGAAGAGAGAGGGAGGTGCAGCCTCTTTATGTGTGTCCCTTTGAGTGTGTGATGTGGTACACTGTTATGTCTGTGATGTGGTACATATTCATCTGCATACGTTCTTGTGTGTGTGCGCATGTCTATCTATAATTTTGGTTCAATACCATCATTGTTAGGACATTTTGACTTTGTGAGGACATTTTGGCTGCATGGTCCTCACAAATTCAATGGGCTGAGGGTTAATGCTTGGTTTTAGGGTTAGGGTTTGGGTTAGGATAAGGTTTAGGTTAGGGTTAGGCATTGAGTTGTGATGGTTAAGGTTAGGATAAGGTGCTAGGGAATGCATTTTTTCAATGAGTGTCCTCACAACTATAGAGAGACAAGTGTGTGTGTGTGCGTGTGTGTGTGTGTGTGTGAAAATTGGTCTCCTTGTGTCTTCAATGAGTATGTGTGTGGTGTGTGGTGCGTGTGCATATGGGCATTTAGTTAGCATGTGTCTAATGTGAATGCTCGTGTACTGGTGGCCTTGCTCGGAAATCACACACACACACACACACACACACACACACACACACACACACACACACACACACACACACACACACCACACACACACACACACACACACACACACACACACACACACACCATGACCACTCTCAGGTTCTTGCCAAGCCGACAGCCCGTTTCAGCAGGAGGGGAGGGGACTGGATGGCTGCTGAAAGACAGAAATGAAGGATGTGGGAAAGAGAATAAAATGAGTGGCAGAACGTGAAAAGACAGTTTGCGGAGGAAGGTGGTGGTGGGGGGGTTGTTGACGAGGGTTGGGCCAAATGGAGAGGAATGAGCGCCGCAGCGAACACACACACACACACACACAGAGGCTAATTAGCTGAGGTGGTGTTTAGACTGAAAAAGAACAAAGCGTGCAGCCTCCAGTTCGCAGGATGAGATGCGGCATGGGCATTTGGAACATCGAATATGATGCTGTTTGATTAATGACATATTGAGATTTTATAGAAAGTGCACAACTCACATTTTCTTGAACCTGAATTTGAAAAACTGTCAAGCTGTCATATAAATTTGATTTCCTACATTTTTGGTTTTCCACTTAATTATGTTTTCAAATGACAACTTTAACTGACAGTGACTTTTCCTCTCAGAAACAACTTGTCCTCCAACCTAAATAACCTCTGTCACTTGGTCCTACCCTCTATGACCCACATGACACCATCACCGGTATTGGACCTCGGTTGTCATGGCAATGGTCACAGTTTGGATACATTTTAAAAACTACTTGGTTGATTATAGGAAAGGATTTTGTGGGTTACAGTAAGTATGTGTTACGGTCACAGGCCCTTTGTTGCCATGGTTATAATGATAAAGATATGGTTTAATATGGATAAAAGAAGTAATATTTGACCATGACTATCAGTTTCACAAATGCTCCAATTCATCCATCCATTTGTTTTTGCTCTGCCGATGCTTTCAGAGCTGAGCTGAACTCAGGACAATCTCCTGAAAGTGGCTGTATGTGACAACGTGCCGTTCAAAGTCAGTTGCTGCAGACATTCTCTGGACTTTCCGCTGCCAGCCCCACAGTATAGACTCTGGACAATCTCAAAGTGAGCCCATGTGAGAACACAGGAGATTATCTGGAGGATTCACTGCCAGCCACTGGGTGCATTGATGATGTTTCTAATATGTGTTGTTGTAATATAAAGAGTGATATATGGTAAGAGTATATCATTATTCTACTTAACTTAATGCGTAATATGTGTAACTGTCTTTGTTTATCTAGTTCCACTTTTTATTGGACTTCTTGCATATGCACAAATACATATACATACAAACATGAGCATCCATGCTTCACAGTACACTTTTTCAAACCATCTAACATTTGGTCACAGTCAGGGGTTAAAGAGCCGCATAATGTGAATACACAACATGTATTGTGTTGCAGATTTAACAATTAATTAACTAGATTATGAACAAAAATACTTGCAACCACTTGAGTCAAGTGGCCCCTTAGTCTCAGTATTTACAGGAGTGGAGTTACATTGCATACAATTTCACTATTGACTAATAAATCAATATATTATCTTTGAATGAGTGTCTCAGGGCACAGTTAAACCTTTCATTATGCACAGACACGAACGACAGTTTTCGCTGAAACTAACACAAGTCAAGAAAGGAGGCTGTCACTGACAGTTTATTTGGGTTGATATTGCTCATATTCTTATTTGTGTTGTTGTTTACTTGTGTGATGGGACTCCAGGCTTGGGTGAACTTGAGTGTTCTCATAGATGTCCCAGTCCCTCTCCTCTTACTCATTTCATCCGTCTGCTGCTTTTAGATGGGATGAGAGAGCCACATGTGATTGGTCATTAATTATTGAGCCGTGCCCCGACTCCACCTGCTGATTCTCCATTCCTCCCACTGATAATGTATTCAGCCTCTCTTTCATGTTGCTCCAAGCTGTGCCTGGTTTGCACTGCCACCAGTGGTCACCAAAATTACAAGATACGTGCCCGGTCACACTGATGTGCTCACACGTGCTTTCGTTTCCCCCGTTTCATAAAAGAATATTCCACACTGATGGAAACACTGCCTGCTTTAACCTGCACTTTAGGAACAAGTTTGCTGTATTTAACCGTTACTGCAGGGATTACTCGGAAGTGCAACATTCTATTTAAATTTCTGTGAAATTTGTATTTAGCACATGTGACGACAAAAATACATTTTAGTGCATGTTCAGCCCACACTGCATGTATTTCCACTGGGTCCCTACACTGCATGCTGCACCTCGATGAGAATACAACCTCCACAGGAAACACATGACTTGAGAACAGCACATGCAGTGAAACTGCGAGCACAGTGACTTCTCTCATCACTGTAGCACTTTATTTCTGCAATCAACTATTCCACTTCTATCTCTAAAGTAATGCATTCATTCACTCATTCGGCAGCACAGATGACTGGACTCCATGATTTAACCCGATGAGTGTGGAATCTTTTCTAATAACACAGAGAATCTGGCAATACCTTGAAGAAGTTTCATGGATTTTACTGTTTGATACTTCCTCTTACAGTGAGTGAGGAGGCGAAGGTAAAAAGGAGGTCAGTATTGTTGTTTTTTCCCTGGTTAGAAGTAGAGAAAGTAGAGGGATAGGGAGATCCAAATAGGCTCCACATCAATATTCATCCCGATAAGTCGCCCACTTTCATCTTTTTTACATTTGTGATTCTCGCTCATTTTCCACCACCGCCACCCCCCACCCCACCCCCAATACTTAGTGGGGCGTTCTGTATAATGTCTTAAAATCCAGGCGGTGAGGTAGGCCACAGTGGAATACAAAGCACTTGAGCTCTCAGTGTATCCCAAAAAGCTGTGAGCTGAAGTTACTGCGCTTGTGGAAAAGAAAGAAAAACTCATTGCTGGCCTTAAAAACGTGAAACTTCCCCGAACAGAAAACCGACAATGCTAATGTTATCTCTACTGATGTGTGGTGTCCTGTGTGTGCTTGTGCGGGGGGGTGGCAGCCTGCCTCAATCACACAGCGATGGATAATTTTGGGGGATGTTTGTTATAGATGTAGAGTTCTGCTCTGTGAGCTCTAATGGCTCCAGCAATTCACCCCACATTTATTCCTCCTTCTGATATCTCTCTGCCCTCTATGTCGCTCCTCGTTTCTTTTACTCTTAATTAAGGGAGGAGGCTCTGTTAATCTCAGCCCACTGTGCACTAATGACCTGCAGGGGGCTTCTCCTCCCACAAAGAGCTGACAGAGGGAGAGGGTTGACTCAGTGTCAGCACACAAGTGTCTTTGTCTGAAAGTGTGTCTGCAGGTGGGTGATGCTGCACACGACTCATGAGAAAGTGAGTTTGGGTTTAACTGTGTGTGTGTGTGTGTGTGTGTCCCCGGTGGAGGAAGGGCTTAGGGGTCAGGGGTCACCAGTGGCCTGACAAAAGGAGCACCCCCCGCCTCAAAAAGCCATGTGCCTGGCAGTGGGGGCTGGGGGAAAAAATAGGCTTATTACCATCGGCTCTCGCCTGGCCTGTAACAATGATGGATCAGCATCTGCACATCCTGACACACTGATACTTATCCCTCAGTGGGAGAGCGACCTCGATGGTCAGCACCAGAGAGGGAAAGGAGTAGGGGCACAGGGGGTGGGGGGCTGGGGTGTGTGTGCAGGGAGGGTTTGCAGGGTGCAGGCATCTTTATGTATGTGACAGCATGTTGTGGTGCTGAGCAGTGCCTGCTGTCATGCATCGACAGATTGCCTTATTTAGGCTGCTATCCATCTGCATCTCACCGCAGCTATTCATTAACTCCAGTTGGTAAAAAAACAAAACCTCGTCCAGTAACAAGTGAGGGATGAGGGCCACAGGTGCCAGTAGATGAACAGAGGTAGAGTGCACAGCTCAGACTGGACCTGCACTGTTCAACACAGAATCTGCTGGAGTGAATAAAGGAAAAGTTAATGGAAATGATTGCATTTTAAATTGCTTTTTAGATGATAAGAAAGTTGGTACTTAATTCATTACCTATTGGTGCATGTTGATGTCCGATTCTCTCTTTAGAGTGAAAGTGCATTATTGGCCTTGGCAAGTAGTTTTCAACAGCATCTCATGGTCTTTGTCCCCAAATAGTGATTTTTCATTTGTTCTTGGTATATTTAGCATCATGGGGAGTTTGTAGGTCTTGACCTCTGAGACATTCATTTCTTCTTTAATGGCTAAGATCTGGGCCGGTGGATCAGTCAGCAGCTGTTAATGTTGTAAACAATGTCCAGAGAGATTTGGACTTTCGGGTTTTAAAGAATGTAAACATTTTAATCTGCAGAAATGTTACAACACAGTTTTTTACATGGCAAGTCTAGTTTGAGTATTTACATGTTACAAAGTGTCTGTGGTTCTTATTTTGTAGTCCTGTTAAGTTTGGCCTTTGAAAACTTTGTTTAATCTTCCATTTTTGTTCCTTATACATTATTATGAATATCATAAATATCCTTGCAGCTCAATTGTTCGCTAACACTGTAAACAGGTGTGAGGTTTAATACTCCATAAGAAACGTGAACTAAGATCCATTACAGATTTAGATATACAAATCAAAAGTGATTCATGAAATGACAGAGCAGCATTCTTTTAACTTATATGTAATTTGTAAATGTATTTTATTCATGAAGTTTTATTGAAACTTATTATGTTTATTATTTATTTATGTAAGTAAATATACAGTTCCTATGTTTTCTGTCGTCCACAGCATCTGCTCTCCGAGCTTTTATCACCACCTTACATCCTCTAATATAAGTCCCCAACTGAGTGCTTCACTTTAACCTGATGTAACTAAAATGTTTTTTTTGGCATCAAAGATTCATCCCTGTGACTTACTCTATAGCCACTATAAAGTTACTGGCTCAAGTGAGCTGCAGTTACCCCCTTTATTGCACCTCTCCCATTTTCTCACTTAAAAAAGCTATGTCTTGTTATAATAGGACAAAAAGCAATAGAGTGAGGAAGAGCTGATTAGAAATGAAAGCCGTAGACATGGGGGGCGACAAGCGACGGAGGGGCCGTCCTTTAGGCAAGACTAATGAATAAGGTGTCGTGACTGATGACTGGGGCTTTCTCATGGAAATCAATGCTGGCAAAGTAATTAGAAAGCTCTTTCATTAGCTTAAACACAGCTAGCCAAAGAGATGCTTCTGGTGAATCTCTCTCTCTCAACCTACCCCATCAGAGAATATCCCTCCTGGGAGCGCAGGATTTGTCTGAGCCTTGAGTTTTCATTAACAAACCCACTGGGATGAATGGAGAAGAAGAAGAACAGTGGTGGGGAGAAGTGAAAGAAAGCTCACAACACACCAAATCAGATCATTAGTGTGTTTTTCAAAATTATTTTTACCCTGTGCAAGGCTCTGATTCAAATTAATAGTCAATTAGCCCAACTATTAACATGTATGCCAGAACTCAGTGCTGTAGAGGAGTGAGCTCGACAGAAAAATCCTCCTCACTCGTCTGGCTTTTCAGTTTTTCCTAATGCAAATCATCTTCCTCTCCAACCCCACCCCCACTTTTCTGGCTTTTTTTAAAATATATGTGTTGAGTTGCCAATGAATGATTCAGGAAGGAGCATGCCGCTAAGTGTTTTCAGCTCTAAATGTGAATCGGTGGCTGCTTTTAATGTCTCTTTCCTCATCAACACACAGGTAATGGCCTTCAGTGTAGCACTGGCTCTGGCCCACATTTCAGCCATGTGAGATCACGTGAAATCTGCACACGCAGACACACACGCTGCGGTCGCCCTTTGCTGTGCCTGTGCTCTTCCCTCAGTAGCTTGGAGTGGGTCTGTCTGGAGAACACGAGCACAGTAGATGCTTGGAGACTCTTAAGCTGTCAGAAAATCTTGTTTACTTTTCATTTTTACACCCCGCCATAGCCCCACTCTGGGGCTTTCTCATCCCTGATACACTTCCGAAAACTTGTACCGCCTGCACATGTGCTTTTCCCCTGTCTATTGCTCACAACACAAACCAACTGGTGGATTTCAGAGCCGACTCAAACAAATATACACTCACAGTTGTTTCTACAAGCTCAACTCTGTCATGTTTTGGGAAGAAATGGCTTTTGCTGCATGCTGCCACAGGAAAGTCACTGATTATGTTTGATTGAAGGGATTTCTCTTAGATTATCGGATTTAGAGATGGGAATTTAATTCATTTTAAAAGCCCTGCCTCTAATGGAGGTCAAGCAAAGTGGAGGATCATGCCACGGTCATTAGCTAGTTAAATGCTGATGACTTTAAGGTTCACGAGTTGAGGCTCCTTGCAGTTTCCTCCTCAGTCCCAACCTGGAATGTGTTTAGATAAACCACGAGAGAATTCATTACGACAGGCCTGGTTATGTGCCGTGTAAGTACCCCCTTAGTTCCCCCAGCCCATTGGGCCACCATGATAAACACAAGTGCAGTTTTCACTGCCTGGACCTTTTAATTAAGGTCGTAAAACATGATCCTGCAGTGATAACTAATGGCAGTGAATTGCCTGCAATAGTTAGTTGCTGTGAAACCCTAAATAAAATATTTGTGCCTGTGTGGGGTACTGCAGAAAGCAATTATTAACAAAGCTCAGTAGTGCACCAGAGTACTCAATGAAAAGTTTGTTTGCATGTAAAGTGAAGTAATAGACAATTGTGAGACACAAATCTGATGACTACCCCCCTCTACAGTTGATTTTGCATCTTAATTGCGATATAACACTGCTTCGTAAAATCATTAAAATGAAAAATTTGATAGTTATTGCATTGGCTTATTAGTCCTTCTGCAATGAATTAGATGTTTGCTAATTACATTTGTGCATTAAGTAATCATTTTGCAGTTTAATAAACTGTTAACTGCCCCTGCAATGCCATGCTGATAAAGTAACAACACAGAAGGTAAATTGCACTCAAAAGAGCAAGTAAGTGAAGGAATCTCAGACCAATGATTATAGTGAGGAAAAGCAGGACTCAGGCATGCCTTGAACCACTCCGAAATCCAAATCACAACAGAGGGAGGGCGCTCAGCCTGCTGTGAAAGCTGATCCAGGGATCTATAAGAGTTTCCACACAAATGGCCCCAAAATTAGGAACACGTGGCGCTTGAGCGAGAAAGAATCTACCCCCACACCAAAAAGGAAAAGAAAAAGACAGAAAGAAAGGCCAGCGCCTGCCTCGCATCTGCCAAGAGAAACAGAAAAGAAGAAGTGGGGGCTGGTGGACGGCTGGGGGTAGTAAATCTTTGGTCTAATGAATGAGCACTCCTGAAAATATGTCACCCATTGGACCTGCACATGGTAAACATTCAACTTGAGCCACATAGGAGGTCTTTGTTTGCTCCCCTCACCCCCTCTCGGGTTGGAGCAGAAAATCTCTTTAGATTCTGCTGTCGTTCCTCTATTGTCCCAGTAGCATGCGTCACCCACAACACCCACCATGTTTGAAAAGGGACAACATTGTCTTGGTGAATCTAATGAGTTGTCTTAGGTACGCTTTTAGTGACCCATGCAAGGCGGAGCACCCTCTGCCCAAAACCTGGTTAACTTAGAGAGTTTTATGATCGACACCAAAGCAAATAGTGTTGCTGAAAGAGGTGCTACTCTACTTTGGTGAAGATGAGAAGAGAGAACAGGTTTAAAATGCTTGCTTAGCATCTGGAAGATACTCCTTACAACTACCCGTTTGAAGATAAAAAGAAACACGTAAAATGAGGGGTGGGGTAAGGTGAACGAGGTTGGGTTGATACAGAGGTTATTATACTGTGACAACAACTGGATGGACACTGATGCTCCCATTCTAAGACACCAAAAGAGGGCGTAGACCAGGAGAGCCTATTGTACAACTTCAAAAACAAGTGATCAGGTATCAGGACAGCATATGCCAGACGTGTGTCCATCAGAGAGGAGGGATTTGGCTCTGTCACAATGTGAATTCATGAAAGGCCCTCGTGCAAAAGTGATTGTGATCATCTTCAACAAGCCTGCACTGTTTGTGCATGAAACATAAGACTACAGCCAGTCTTTTGAGGCAAGCCAGTGAAGTCAATTAGCCTTTGTGGTGGAAAAAAACGAGCCTCGCAGACGGGCACCTTTGTGCTGTTTGTCAGCACTGCTCTAATTTACAGAGCAGGGTCGATGACAACTTGCAGCTTGCAGAGAGTATTGATGAGATGTTCCTGATTTTTGGAGCTCATGAATATTTCATGTGTGAAACAACTTCAACAAGAGCCTAGTTGAAAATCTGCTACTTCTAAGCCAAAGCTACAAATGTGCCTTCCAGTTAGTCCCTCTGAAGAAATGAAGAGCATTTTCTTTTTCTTTTCAAAGGGCAAATCATCGGTGCACATCCACATATTTTATACTGTGTGGTCTCTTTGTGAAAGCTGCTCTTCAAGGCCAAACAGGACATCTGACACATTCATTCCAAAGCACACAGAAAGTCAACAAGGTAAATGGTGGTGCAGCACAGCACATACCTAACAAGACAAGGGCCTTGTATAGAGCTTCAGAGACCCCATTACCAAGTAAAGGAGCTCCTTCAATCGACACCAAATGTGAATGGAGTCCTGGGGGGCAGTTAACAAGACTGCACCCCAGGTAGAGGCAGAGGATTTATGGATGGGCTGGCAATCCTGGCGAAGACAATCAGAGTTGATCAGAGACAAGAGGAGAGCAAACAAGCTGCTCCGCTGTGGAGAAAGGCTAATAGGCTTTACAGCTTTACATGGGATGTAAACAATTCAGGAATTCCAAATTACACAGCCTTTACATTAAAAGTCTTGCTCTGTCTTTCGTTTTTTTTTGTTCGTGTCCTACATACCTATAGTGTTTACTGAAACGATACACTGTCCCTTGTGCACTCACATTTAGAAGTACACATGGAAATAATGGTGATGAAGATGCAGATTTCTGTTCAAATTGTTGGAACCAACCTGGTGTAAAGTTCTTCTCTACAACTATGCATCATAATAGAAACGTGCTGCCCATAGATGCACTGTATGAATGAAGCACTTTCAGTGGTCATCCAGACTAGAAAAGCACTATATAAACACAGACCATTTACAAAATAGTGATGCAACAGTATCTACTATACAAACATACAGGCTGCGTTCACACTAATATCTTTTTATTTTTAAAAACCATTTGGCATCCACAGTTTTTTGGCTTCCTAAACAGAGACTTTCAAAAATACTTCTGGCCTCATTTTAGTTTGAAAACTTTGGGGTTGTGTTTTAGTCTGGATGAACAGAAACTGAGACTTTTGTAATCTATGATATAGAAATCTGCTGACTGTTTCCTGATTGGGTCTAATCTTTCAAGACTCAAACAGCGGTGAGCTCTGCTGCATGGCTGATCCTCGTTTTTAGTATTCTCTGCAATTAACCAACTGCAGAGTAGATCACCGCTTGTTTACAGTGTACATGCACGGTCGAGTGATATGTTAATATGGATGAAGATAACTTCAGAAACAAAGATAAAATGCTTGAATGTAGCCACATTTTCTGTATCTCATAGTCCCTGTCTAGTGCACATAGGGATGTATTGCACTTATAACCAGGTATATTGGAAAATGAAGAAACATTTGATGTCAATAGGTCCATGTGTGTATGATAGATATTCATTAAAATAATTGAAGAGTTAATATTCAGTGAAACATGCAAATTATAGTTTTCTGGTGTAAATGATTGACAGTAGTGTGCTTAAAATAGAACAATCATTGAAACAAAGGTGGGGGAACACTTTTAAAATATAATTGTGTGCTGGAGCATTGTGATTGTCCATCATTGGCAGTGAGAGGCCTGACCAATAATAATTTGAGTTGTTGTTCCTGTGTATAGCTATGAATATAATCAACATGATAGCATGCTGACCTAACTTCAGTCAAACTAAAGTGGAGTTTCATTCCAAAGCAGCGCAACGTGACGCCCCTCTAATCAGGAAGACACCAAGATTCCAATTTGCTGCGCGCAGGTTTGCAGATCTGTCACCCTCCTGGCTGTCTCCACCCTCTCCTCCCTGTCACAACTTAACAGAAAAGCCCTTTCCTGTGAGAGGCGGCAGCACTACAGAGACGTGGGAAATCACTGTCTGATATCGAGGTAAGACAATTCAGGCTCGGAAATGAGAGGATGCAGCAAAAAAGTAAAGTGCAAGATTTCATCTCCAAACAACTTCTGAAATACAGAGAACATCACAGATTCAAGTCAATTTATTTATATAGCAGTTTAACAACCACCTGCGGTTTACAAAGAGAAAAGATTAAAGTGAAAAAACTTCGTAAACTGGCTGAGAGGGAGACTGAAAGATTGAGGCTACATCCATACTACTACACTCGTCTGAAAATGGTGTTTGAAACTAAAACGATCTCTGTCTTTATGTAATTTTTTATCGGTGTCAGTACTAACATGCCTGAAAATGCCACACATGTACATTGGGTATGTGTGCACTGGTGTACACAGGAAGCATATGGTTGTTACTTGCAGAAGGAGCTAAGCTACAAACGAGAAGCATCAACGACGTCATAATAGGTGTCTTAACTATGGACCTAGAGTCAGGACATGGTTAGCAGATAGCTTAGCATAAAAACTGGAAGCAGGGGGAACCAGCTAGCCTTACCAGTCCAAAGTAAAACAATGCACCGACCCACACCTCACTTTTTGTTTCATCCATTCACAAACAGAAATGTAAAACACATATATTGTTGGTGAGGAATAATTTTCAGAAAATATTTCTTTCTAAATAAATATGTATATGTATAATTCATAATGACCAATTCTATAACCATGTTCAGCTTTTAGACCAGTGATCATCGGAGGATGCATCATATTTTGGGCTTCATGATGTGTCATCTCTGGCTAAGCTTGGTCCTGACTCCCCCGTCTCAAATCCCTTCCGATTCACACGAGCTAACAGCATGGTAATGAGATGTTGGCAGATGCTCGTGTGCCTTTACAATTCTCCAGACCCCCTGGACGCACGCCGTGACTCCCCCTCTCCCTGATGAAAAGAAAGAAATTAGAAATGTCCACCTTCAGGGATCAAAATGTCTCTTTTACTATTACATTTGCATTACTGCATGAGTTATATACTCAATATTATATCATTGTATTGCTGTTGTATTCTTTCTTTCTCTTTGTAGCAATTTTCCACGACTTTTATCAATATTTGCTTAATTCATATAGGATTGCTTTAACTCCCTCTTTACATTTGTATTGGAAATAAGATGGAGAACAACAGAGAGTGAAATAATATAATATACTGAATATCCCTGAGTTTTACAAAAATGCACACACACACACCCCACCACCACCACTGCTACCTCCTGGTGAGCAGAGATTTCTTTCGAAAGGGAGGGGCGGGGTGGGGTTTGTAGGGCCCCCTCTCTCCACCTGCTAAGCTGCCTTTGTCATCAGGATCTCTTGCTTCATTTCAATGACAAAGTTGCCGAGCCTCTCACCCCCCCAAACTCCTTTCAGTAATTTTATGGTCCCTGAGGGCAGAATCTCTGCATCCCCCCCCATCACCCACCCGGTCATTCGACCTTTAACTGGCCATATGAGCAGCCTGGGATGACACAGCAGCCCTTCTGCCTTCTTTCTGAAGAAATAATCACAGATATTTCTGTACCTAAGTTTACTGAACCTGAGCAGAGGCATTTGGAATATGATTGCAGCTTTATTAGCATCATTGCAAGAGGTTGGGGAGCGCAACACACTCCAGTGAGATGATTATGCTAATATTATGGTCATCACAACATACAATTCTCTAGGATGGCTCTAATCTACTTTTATGTATCACACACATTAGCTTTTATGAGAATATTATGAAAATAATATTACAGGGAGTTTGAGATTGGTCACTCTGGACATATTGGAACCACCAATGAGTCAAACTAAGTCACACCAATCAGCAGTTAGCTGCAGTTTTTCAAAGGCACACAAAATGCACAACTTTAAACTGTGAAGTGTGTGGACACTTTGTGGAGTCATTCAGCATCAGTATGTGTATATATCAGCTCATGAGCCGGTGTCCATGTGTTTGCTCAGAGACAGATGGCTGCACAGAGAGCCTGTTCCCACGGGTCGCACATTGGAATTTAAAATGCAGATAAAATCCATCACAGAGACGCATCCCCTCAAAGATGCTGGCCCCAGATAATTTGCTCTGTTGAAACCAATCAGCGCTGCGGTTATCAGATATGGCTCGCACTCCAAATGAAACTTATTGAGAATATAAGCCTGTGCAGTGAGACTCATTACTTTCTGATTTTGGCAAAAATGGAATCTGGGGGATCTTCAAATGGGCTTGTGCTGGCTTACTGGAGTCTGTGACACAGTCATGAGGGCATGCTGTAGAAATCTTTGCTGTGATGTGAGCTTTTAAAGATTTTAGGAGTGGAGCATGGATTAATGCAGGCTATAAAATACTTATCAACCTCTGTGATCTTGATGCTGGCTGCTTCCCCACTTCTCCTCCAATGTAACATATCAGCAGCTATGAGGCATCCAAGTAAAAGTTATTTAAAATGCACCAATTGTCTTTGATTACTACTGAATAGTAAACTCATAAAGTCTGCTACAGAAGTCAGTTTTACTACAACAGGATGAGGGTATTAGAATTTATCTGACATGAGCTGGAGCTAATTCTCACTCGGAGCTTCTTGGCAGAGGGGGGCGTAGGAGTCTGAATAGATGGTAATTGTAGGTTTGGGTTGTCTGAGGCACTGGCCAGATGGCTTGGTGGTGCTCCCATAAAGCTCTGCTTGTCCAGTTGTTTGCTCTCTGAGCAACACTTTGAGTTTGCAGGATGGTAATTTGGTCGGATCAGGAGATGCACGCTTCCATAAAACATTATTATGCAGCAGCAGGCGGAGGCGGTTTATGAAAAGAGCGCACGTGGGGGTCAGCTGGCCATACCTTAACTAATACTGCCTGTGAGAAAGTATTTCCAATGCGTCACAATGCAGTGGAAAGATCAAAAAAAGTATGAGCCATTTGCTGAAATCAAATAACCTAAAAGAAGATTCTTTCTATGGAAATAATTGAATGTTTTTGTTCATTTGGTAAACTGACGCGCTTTGGTTTTCACTGTCTGGTACACATTTTATATATACAATTACAGTCAGTTGTCCAGGTTTATAACCAAGAGCCAGGTAAACTTTTACTTTTGTCACGGATACGAAGAACTAGATTAACTGGTAAAACACTTTTTAATGAAGATGCATGTATTGTGTTATTTACTGCGTCCTGTGCGCACAAAGAAAGCGGATAAATTACACTGTTTGCCCCCCCCATCCCGCAAAATACTGAAACAATTAAATACAAAATCAATATTGTAATTATCCGATTATAAAGTTGTGAATACTGTGTATGATTAAGCTCCTGTGTGTCCCAGGCAGACACTGTTTAAATCACTTGATGTTACAATGATATTACAGTGGTTGTTTGTCTTGTTTTGTCTGATTTTGTCTTGTTGTGTGTTCTACAGTCACACAGACTCATGGGCATGTTTGGCTTTGGGGATGCCAGGTCTCAAACGTAAAGCTCAATAAGCCTCCTCCTCATGCAGACAGGTGGATCAGGATTTAATGGCATAAGAATCAACTAGTGCGTAATTGCGCATAAGGGGCAGGATATGGGTGAGATGAAAAGTATTAAGATAAACCCCAGGAGGAAATTCATTGCAATATTAGGATGACCACGATACAATAATGCAAGTTAGTTGTAATTTTGCTTTTGGATATTGTGAAAAAAAGGGCACGGATGATAAATATTTTTAATTTCCCGGTTTGGGGTTTAATGCGTGCGCCCTGGTCAGGCAACCACTATAGAGTGAACAGTGTTTCGTGTTTCCTCATACTCTATTCTGAGGGCGACAATGTCGCGTTTTACGCACACACGAAAGGAGCAGAGTTGGCACACGTTGTGAATTACAATCATAACAATGTAAGTCTGCCGCGGGTCAGTATGTGTTGTGTTATAAGTGGCTGAGCCCAGAATACTTCCTCCTCTGGCCCATTGTTGTGACACACTTTTAATGCCGGGGTGTCTCTGTGCTGGGGAGGGAGGTGGGGGAGAGAGTCGGGGCTCCCAATGGTCGGTCCCTCCTGTGATGCTTGAAGGAGGCCATTCTGGTGATTTAGGAGGAGAGGGGGTGAGGGAGTGGAATTGGGGGAAGGTGCGGGGAATTTTTTGTGTGGAAGAGAGACGCAGTTTGGGTGCTGTGGGGCGTAGAGAGAGACTGGGGGGCAGGACAGGCAGACACAGTCGCACACGCGCGCACACTGAGTACTCTCTCCCTCTCTCTCTCTCTCTCTCCCTCTCTCTCTCTCTCACACACACACACACACACACACACACAGACACACACAAGGCTACACACACTGGGAGAAAGCTGCGCCTTTTCTTCGCCCAGACACACTCTCACTCATTCTAAGAGGCGCACGCACAGGAGGCGGCGGGCATATGTGGTTATGTGAGAAAGCTACAAGGAAGGCGCCGCGATTTGATCGTGTATTTTATTCTTTTACAAACGAAAGACATTAACAGTATCTCGTGTAACTATCCACTTATTTATTTATTTATTTATTTATCTGTTTTGCGGAGTTGTATTTTTTTGCGTAGCGGAGAGCAGCTGCGCAGGATTCAACATGCCAGACTTCTGAGAGGACATCTACCCCCGTCCCCACGACCCGATTGTTTTTGCCTCTGTGGAAGTATTCGTCGAAATGTGCGCGCAGAAGATGGGAGCAAAAATGATGCAAGCAAAAGGAAATATTTTCTCTCCGGCACTACTCCAACTACTGCTTTTGGTCGCCCTTACGCACGGAGCCACTGGTAAGACTTTGAAATATAAAGTTTACGAGGAGCAGAAAGTAGGCACGGTTATTGCACGGTTAAGGGAGGATGTAGCCGGGGTTTTATCCAAACTCCCGAGTTCGTTGACCTTTCGGTTCCGCGCTATGCAACGAGGGAGCACGCCGTTCTTGTCTGTTCGGGAGGAGGACGGGGAGATCAGCATCGGCACCAAAATCGACCGCGAGAAGCTTTGTGAGAAAAACTTGAACTGCTCGATTGAATTCGATGTGGTCACGCTCCCGACGGAGTACCTGCAGCTGTTCCATGTGGAAGTGGAAGTGCTGGACATTAACGACAACTCCCCGCACTTCTCCCGCTCCATTGTCCCAGTCGAGATTTCCGAAAGCGCATCCGTGGGAACGCGAATCCCGTTGGACGGCGCAGTGGATGCAGATGTCGGAGAAAACGCTTTGCACACCTACTCACTGACACCCAATAACTTCTTTAAGATTGAGGTGAGAACCAGGACGGACGGGGCCAAGTACGCGGAGTTGGTGGTGATGAGGGAGCTGGACCGGGAGGTGCTGTCCAGCTACCAGCTCCAGCTCACAGCCTCGGATAACGGTGTACCCCCCAAATCTGGCTCCGCGTTGGTCAAGATCAGCATTTCTGACTCCAACGACAACAGCCCAGCCTTCGATGAGCAGGCTTACATCATCAATTTGCTGGAAAACTCTCCCCTTGGGACTCTAATCATCGATTTAAACGCCACAGACCCAGATGAGGGCACTAATGGGAAAATAGTCTACTCATTCAGCAGTCACATTCCACCAAAGATCCTGGAAACATTTAAGATAAACCCAGAAAATGGCCAAATTACTCTTATTAAAAAAGTGGACTATGAAAGCACCGCTTCCTATGAGCTAGATGTTCAGGCTCAGGACATGGGACCTAACTCCATCCCTGGACTTTGCAAAATTGTGGTGAAAGTGGTGGATGTAAATGACAACAAACCAGAGATTAACATCAACCTGATGACACCTGGTAAAGAGGAGGTTGCCTACATTTCAGAGGGGGCCCCTGTGGACACCTTCATAGCTCTGGTGCGTGTTGACGACAGTGATGCAGGCCTCAATGGTGAGGTTATTTGCAGGCTGCACGGCCACGGCCACTTCAGACTCCAGAAGACCTACGAGAAGAATTACATGATCCTCACTAACATCTCGTTGGACAGGGAGAAGAGGTCAGAGTACAGCCTGACTGTCATAGCTGAGGACAGGGGCTCTCCTAGTCTCTCCACCATCAAACATTTTACTGTTCAGGTGTTGGATGAAAATGACAATCCTCCACGTTTCGAGAAGAGCCACTATGAGGTCTTCAAATCAGAGAACAACTCACCAGGAGCATATCTGATGACTGTGGTGGCATCAGATCCAGATCTGGGCACCAATGGCCAGGTCACCTACACCATCATAGATGCCCTGGTCCAAGGGAGCCCTATCTCCACCTATGTCACCATTGATCCCTCCAATGGCGCCATCTATGCCTTACGCAGCTTTGACCATGAAGACGTCAGCCGAATCGCCTTCACTATTCAGGCACGTGATGGGGGAAACCCTTCACTGTCCACGAACACCACCGTCCTTCTAACTGTTTTGGATGAAAATGACAACCCCCCCATCATCCACTCCCCCTCCCTCCAGAATCACACCGCTGAGCTTCTGGTGTGGAAGTATGCATCACCGGGTCAGCTGATAACTGCGCTTAAAGTCACAGACCGTGATGCTGGTGCCAATGGAGAGCTGAGCTGCGCCATTGTTGGTGGCAATGAGGATATGCTGTTTGTGATGGATGCCCGGCGATGTGAGCTCAGAACCAATGCCAGCCTGGAACAGGCACCTCGGGATGTGATGGAGCTGAAGGTAGAAGTGCAAGACAGGGGCACCAGTCGGCTGTCCACAGGCGCCCTCCTCAGGCTCTCCCTGCAGGAGACCATGGACATCCTCCCCCCTCTCTACCCCACTGGCACCAGCCAAGGCTCACTGGATCTCTCCCTCATAGTCATCATCTCTCTAGGTGCTGTTTGTGCTCTACTACTCATCGTCATGGTGATGTTTGCCACCACCCGCTGCACCAGAGAGAAGAAAGACCCCAGACATAACTACAACTGCCGTGTGGCAGAAAACAGCTACCAGAACCACCCCAAGAAGCCTGCCAGGCAGATCCACAAAGCAGACATCACCCTGGTCCCAACTGTCAATGGGACTCTGCCTGTCCGGGCACACCCACGCTCCCCGTCAGCCTCTCCAGCACCTGAGAGGGGCACCCTGGGTAGCAGGCAGAGCCATCATAGCCGCCAGTCCCTCAACAGCCTGGTCACCATCTCCTCCAACCATGTTCCAGAGAATTTTGCCCTGGAGCTGGCCCACGCCACACCTCCTGTAGAGGTAAGACAGTCAGATTCAGTTTCCTCAATGCTTGTAGTTCATTTTCTTTAAACCTAGATTCTCTGTTCTTACGTTAATTTATTAAAAGTAGTGGTCACACAGCTTTATTTTATTGTAATAAGTACCTCTGCATCTTCTCAAAAAGATTAAAAGATAAACAACTTGTTGTATTTATGCCCAAAATGATGTACTATGTAGTTTGTTTTTGTCTTATATTCAGTATTTGTTCTGAATTTATTCCTTGCTCCCATATTCTGTTACGTCCAGCCCTTTGTGTCATGTTTTTGTTGACCATCACATTCAGGAGCAAGTCACAAAGTCATGTCACCACCCCCCCTCCCCGCCAACCCCACCCCGCAGACCTACCCTTTCCCCACAATATCCCCCCACACTACATTGTCTTGTGGCCTTGCTTGTTTGACTCCATTCATTTTCCCCTCTTCATTTTTTTCTTTTTCTTTTTTGTCCTTTTCTTCTTTTTGTTTTTGTTTTGATTGTAGCAAGTCTCACAGCTTCTGTCCATGCTCCATCAGGGTCAGTACCAGCCACGACCAAGCTTCAGAGGCAACAAATACACCAGGAGCTACAGGTAATGGGCATGCAAAATGCTTTTAAAGAGTTTGTTGTTGGACTTACATAGAGGTATAATATCAGAAATATCAGAAATAATTCCCCTATGAATTTGTCTGCTGTCAGTACTTTCACATAGCCCCTTACATCCATAAGTCGTAGCTTTTAGGTTTAGAGTCAAACTGTATGCTCAGTAACATCACATTTGCATAATTTTATGTAAAACCCCTTCTGCAGCATGCTCTCTGCCTCTCTGTGAACCTTATTATCCATTGGTAGCATGCTGTACCATACCCATTTGATAATATTATTTTCAATGATTAGTCCTTTCTGACAAATGTATCAAGTTGTTGTCTCTCTGTGCAGATATGCCTTGAATGAGATGGATAAGTTCAGTCTGAAGGACAGCGGTCGTGGAGACAGTGAGGCTGGGGACAGCGACTACGAGCCTGGCAGGGAGTCACCCATGGACAGGCTCCTTGGTGAGGGCTTTACTGAGATATATGCCCCTGATGGCCAGCACAGAACGCATGCAGGTATACCACTGGCCCCCCATCCACAACTTCACACCCATGCCTTCATATCCCATCATTTCCTTACTTTCTTCTTATCATCTAGTACTGAATCCAAATCAGTTTTATGTATAACATTTAACTAAATCCTTGCCAAAATACATTACACTAGATCCATTAATTTCCATAGGACAAATTGGAGCAAAGATGTAGGGCTCACTTATTATTGAGCTATCTGCCAAATACATTTAAAATATTAATTCAATTAATTAAAAATTCTAATTAAAAAAAGTCCCTTGGTAAACACGAGCCGGTTTACAAGATAAAGAAAAGCAGGAAATCTTGACATTTAACAGGCTGGAGCCAGCAAACTCTACTTGAAAAGTGATATGTTTAATCCAAATGTACAGTTGCTGATTAATATCCTGTCGGTTGACAAATTGAGTAACCAGCTATTCATTCAGTTCAAACACAAGTAACATGATACGTCTGCTCAGTGTAATTAATCATTATGACCTTGTCACTACACACAGGACGGTAAACATGCCCCCCCCCCCCCAAGTTGTCTCTTGAATTTTTAAATATGGTTCAACTGGGCTAAACCAGTTTCTCAACACTAGGAACCCATCCAGGGTTCACCTGGTGAACACAGGGTTGTGCCAGATGTCTTAGACTGACACATTGATGCACTTGATATACAGTACTATAGTAAGGATTAAATAAACAGTTTGTAAGTTAGAACCCTCCAATGCTATATGTTGGACGGGTTTTTGGTCGTGGTAATCATTCATCCTGTCCAGGCTGGCCCTGCAGCAATCCCTTTATAGCATAATTCCAGCATAAGTGGGGATCGGGGATGCAGTACACATTTTTTATGTGCAAAAATGCATTCCACAGTTCAGGCAAAACTAATATGAAGCTACAGCAGTCTTAGGTTACACAAATCAAGTAGATATATACAAAAGTTACAGTCTCAAAATTCTGCCTGTGTGGCTCTCCAGACACAGAGGAAGTCTCATATAAAGAGACAAATGAAAAGATACACACTCCATATAATTCAGAAGCTAAAGCCTTATATCAGCTACAGCCGAATTTAAGCTGAACAACCACAGGATGAGGGCTGTGGATTTTGTCTCGTATGTCTTACAGTGGAGTCACGCGTAGAAGGAATCACTACAGGCTTAGTGACCGATAACATTAGTGTATTAAGACAGTCTTTAAAATAATCAAAGACTATACTTACGGTTATTCAGTTCCCTCATCTTTAAGAAAAAGAAATTCACAAGGTGCCATACACAATTCACATGACTAACAGACAAGTCTACTCCAGGAATTATGAGAATCTTACGTATTAACAGGTCAGACCAGGTTAAGAAACTCTGGGTTAGGACAAAGCAGGTGCCATACATTGATCATTCCTCATTTTGATTCTGCATTACAAGTGGGCTGCATGTGTATTGGCATGGAATGTTTGTCAGAGACACTGTAGACACTCATCCACTGAGTTTCACCTCATGGCTTCAGATAGCTCAGCAGATCCTCCCTTACAGTACTCCTCTTCTCTTCCATTCTCTCCACAGTCGAGTTAACGAGGAAGAATTTGAGCACTTGTTGAACATTGACTGACCTGCTGACTTCGATATATTCTACCCACCCAGCTTCAAATCTATCTATCTGGCAGGTTTCACAGACCTGTTGCTTTAGAAACATTCAGACACATGCTCTAAAGTTCCTCTGTCTCTCAGCCTGACTTAGCAAATGTCACAGAGGTTGCAGCTTCTTTTATCGAGTCATCCTCCTCCTCCCAAAGCTCCCACTTCTTTCCAGCCAGCTTCCCACACAGCCATCATGCGACACTGCATTTGAGCTACATCGCAATTAAAGTTGACCCAGACGGGCAGACAATCTCATCACTAACACCCCCTCCCTCACTTTCTTTATAGCTGTATGGAGGAGCTGTGCTTGTTAGTCCTTCTCCCTTTCCCACCTTCAAGCTTTCACTGTCAGCCCTCCAAAAATGAAGCCCTCATGCTTCCCTGATGAAAAGGACGCATTTAATTGCCATGTGACAAGTAGTTGCCATGGCGTCTGCTCTGAGCTGTGCTCATGATTAGGCCCTAAAGAGCATAATTACATCTCAAAGCTCACAGTTCTCATTCTGTATGTTCACCCGCCTTCCACCCGCGTGTCCACTGCAGCATAGATGATTTCGAACAGTGTTTATCTGGTTCCTGTCATTACGACTGGAAATAGCCATCTTTGCTCAGGTGTAGAAGGAGGTAGAAACTCTTTGTTTGTTTTTCATGTAGAAGCAGAACTCATACTCAAATGATTATTAACAACCTTTTGAGAAAATATGAAATTCTTTAAAATAGAAATAACTTGTAACAGCTTTTCTGTTCTCCATTACTTGACTTTGCTTTTTTTAAAGACTAGTGTGACAAACCTGTTTGTTTAGACATGGAATCAGGGTGGGGTTAGGCTTACTAACAGTTAATGTTAGAGGCAGGATAAACAGCTAGCCTTACTCAAAGTTCATAGACATTTTTCTTCAGTTTCTTTCTTAACTAATTGCGACTGTTGCGATCTGTTTTGCCCTACTTCCAGTCAGACTGCTAAGCTGAACATATCACTCAGTCTTCATACTAACACATAGACCTGATACTGATATCAATATTTTCAACTCGCTCTTAGAAGGAAAGTGAATTATTCCCCAAAAATGTTAGAGTTCTAATGGCACCCTGACCAAAAAAAACATTTGAAGAACCCACTATGCTCTGGCCCACACAGGTGGTTATCTAAGAAGACATTTGACATTAATCACATGGTTGTGAAGGACAAATAAAGGCCAACAACATGTACAAGGTCCTTGACGTCCATGGCCAATTGTCAGTGTTACAGATAGAAGTGGACCTCTTATCCACAGACACTGATCTACAGATGGCCAGAGCTCTGCAGGCAGTTTGTTTATGATAACCTGAATGCTGGTTAAAAATATCCTCACTGTCAAGCCTGGCCTTATTCTTTTTGCATAATGAATGAGGAGAAAACAGTGCTGTCACATACAGGCAGGGGTGATTGAAGATATGCACTGCAGATGAATTTGTTCTAAATGGGTTAAAGGAGCAACACATATTTTTCCGGGCTCTATTTGAACAATTTAAGAGCATAGCACAAAAGTCATCATCAGTGTTTTGGACATAAAATGTAGTGAGCCAATTAGAGTGCCATTTTTCATTCCCTTCTCATTTCACATTGGAAGATTTTATATTATAAGGGCAGATTTGCCAGGTATGTGTATGCACTGTGCACCTGTCTATGTAGGGGCATATAACTATCTTGATATTACCATAATAATATATTATAATATAATACTGGACCACCGCTCAGATTTTAGTTTTTCAAAGGGGAAATCACTTCCTATAGCCTCAAGATCAGTAACCAACGGTGCATCGGACCACACTAACCAACAACCTGGGTGTTTGACAGGAAAATGACAATTGGTCTGAAAAAAGCTAAAACAGTAGTCAAAATTGGTTAACTACTACTACACTATTACCAGTGTAGTGCTTCTGGGTGACTTTTTCAGATATGGGCATTAATCAGGCAGAGAGTTTCTGATAAACATTCATCAAGTTGCATTATGGGAAAAGTAGGGTCCAGTGTTTTTGGAGCTTAACCCCATACCATTCGTGTTTACTCTCTGTCTCTTACTAGCAGTCAAAAACAGATTTAACTGTAATGTTAAATTACTTTAAATGTCTCACATTTTTTCCCTTGGTTCAGTCTAAATCATGCCAACAGTCGTGGTCATTCTCCTTGCTCAGTGGATAACGGCGTCCTCCTGCTCCTTCTTCTCAAACATAAAGGTTTTCTCACATTATCAGCAGTGAGTCATTTAGCCCTGAGTTCTAAATACAAAAGCCTGATAACTCAGGGGCAAGGAAATCAGTTAGTAAGTCATCTGAATTGACACTGCAGTCAGTCACACAGGCAGGCTTTCAAATAATGTTTGGCCTGACACATTCTTATTTTTGCACACAAATCAGTTGGGTTAAATCTTTCATTTTTACCCTTTCATCAGCGGGGCAGGGCACTCAATCTGCCACCACCCCGCACTGATGTTCTCCCCCTTCCAGTGCATCCAAATGCACTTTTCATCTGCTCTAAGATGTATTATAAATGTTCCTTTCATGTTAATGAGGGTATAATGAAGTCCCTCAATGGCACGACTGAAAAGCGCCGCACTCCTTTAATGAAGGCTTTAAGTTGGCATATTTGATTTGTCTAATTTATTCTTCAGAGATTTTCTATTTGAAGATTTAATATTGAAAAGGGGCGAGTTGAAAGGGAAAAATGCAGGGCTTTTAGAGGAGGAGGTATTTTGAATGGGTAATAGGCATTGATCGGCTCTGCTGAATTGTCTCATCGTGGTAAATACATTGGAAGGCAGCAGGTAGCGCTCCTGCGAAGAGCTTTCAGACTAATTAGAGCAGATTTCCATGGTGTTTCCACAGACAAAACACCTGAGGAGAGGCAGGCTGGATGGAAAAAGAATCAACTGTCAGGAACCTTCTTTACATCTCTTTGATTCTGAGATTCTATTTATGGTTGTTTGCTTCACACAAGAAAAAGATAAGATGTCTCCAGTATTATCTACAAGATACATCCAATGTGAACACACGTAATGTACGACATACTCTGCCTGCAAAAAGTCAACTGTTCAAAAAAGAAAAACTTCAAGCTTTGTGAAGATTTGAAGCTATGACGGTTTGACTGTCAGTATGTTTTGGAAAGAACTTTCACAGCATATGAAGAAGACATTTACTAATCATTTTTTAATTTTCTTTAAATTACCAAATATAACAATTCTCTTATCATTGGATAATGAGACTTGTCCTTTGGTTCCCACCTCTTTGGGTTGTGTGGCCCTTTAAATCAAAGTCTCTTTACAAATCCTTGTTAGAGGCTATAAATGATTATAATTTAAATTGAGCTGAATCGAGCTCGATCTATCAACAGAAAAGTAGTTGGCAAGAGTTTGGATAATGGATCGGTTGTTTCAGTTGTTCAATGAACGTTGGCTCCAGCCAACGTTGGCTCCAGCTTCTCAATTGTGTTGATTTTGTGCTTTTCTGTGTTTAACATCAGCGGAATTTTATATCTTTATATTTCAAGAAGTCAGTTTGGGCTCCTCCTGGAACCTGTTGCAAAATTTTGATATTCAATGCCACATATCAGTACAGCTCGGTTTTAATACTCATTGCTACACATTTCTGTTGGTTTTCAAAGGGAATTGAGGTTTGATGCCCAGCTCTACCCATTTCCTTTACTGTGTGTGCAGCTCAGTATTTCAGGATACTCATAAGTGCTTCTGTCTTTCTATCCAGCTATGAGGCTCTGCACAGAGGAGTGTCGTGTTCTGGGTCACTCAGATCAGTGCTGGATGCCCCCCTTGGCCTCACCAGCCTCATCATCCTCCGACTACCGGAGCAACCTCTATATCCCAGGGGAAGAAGCCCGCCAAGTAACTGACCTCTCGCAGGAAAAGACCCCACAGCCCTGCACAGACACTGTGACTGCCCGGAACCAGAGCTTCTCCACCTTCGGCAAGGACCTGGGCGGTGAGGACGGTGGAGAGGAGGAGGGGGGAGAGGACAGCAGGGGGGACAGAGATGAAGACCTGTGTGGGACCACCTCACTGTTGTCAGAGATGAGCAGCGTGTTCCAGAGGTTGCTACCCCAGGGTCTGGACTCCTTTGTCCAGGTCAACGAGAAAGACAAAGGGACAAGTCTGAGTGGTGTGGGTGTGCCTATGACTGGGTCTTTGGATCGCAGGAGGGGCCATCTGCCTGGCAAGCCCAGCCCCTCTGTTCACCAGCAAGGCGTGGCAGCCTGGGCTGCCAATACCCACTTCCAGAACCCGGGAAGCAGCATCGGTCCATCTGGCCATCACCAGGGTGGCAGCTACCACACCCTGAAACCCAGCACCAAGCTCAGCTCCCAGAGCGGCAACCACAAGGGCTCGCAGGCACCCAAAAACAGTCCTCAGAACAGCGGCCACCCCTGTAAACCCCACAGTAGCCCTCTGCTCACAGCACTGGTCAGTCCCACTCTGATGCAGCATTCCCCAGCCCCTGTGCCAGTACAAGTGCCGCTCCCCGGGCCCTCCTCCAAGTGGTTGCCTGCGATGGAGGAGATCCCAGAGAATTACGAGGAGGACGATTTTGACTCTGTGCTCAGCCACCTTCAGGGCAAACGCAGTGACAGCAGACATGAGCTGGTGGATGCCAGCGAGCTGGTGGCTGAAATCAACAAACTTTTGCAGGATGTACGGCAGAGCTAGACTTCCTGTTTCTTATCCTCTTTATTTATTCACCACCCAATGACTGCTTCCTTTTACCTTAAGTATAAAAGTGAGCACCCTTGGGTGGCAAAAAAGGACAGAAACATAAGTTAAATGAGAAACGAAGACAAAAAAAGAAGACCTGCAATTGTCGTTAAAGTTGCATTTATAATGTAATAATTGTGTTTTGTGAATGCTAAATATCCAAAAAATTGTTTGTAATTGCTTGTTTTGGTACACAATGTACACTATGTGACTGTATTTATCTTTGTATTTTAAAAATACATTTGTATTCTTATATTTATAAAAAAAAGTGTATATAAACTTAATCAGAAGTCTATTTTTATATTTTGAATGCATGTTGAGTACAAAGACATTGAATCAAGACTGACATGCGATCGACATTCTATGTATTTAAACAGTTTTTTGTATTGTGATTTCTTTTGTTGTCACTATGATATGTATACATGAATATATTAATGAAGTAATGGACACTTGTCTTTGTGGTCTGTTGTGGGGAAGGGGAGAGTACACAAATAAAAATAATACATAAACATTCCAGCCTGTGGTTTATATCTTTTTTGTTTTGTATCTATCTGAATGAATAGCCTATAGTGTATTCATAAATTGAACAACATGTACAACGTGTTCCATTAGCATTAGATTTACAATTCAATATGTAGCTGTACAAGTAGACCTCACATGTCATGATAAACATTACCTTCAAAGGAAGTCTTTACAGTTTGTCTAATGCAAATGGAGGATAAATTAATAACACAATCTTCCTCTACAGTTATTGGGATTCTAGGTTAATTTATTCTTACTTTGCTGAGCATTTGAAGGATGTTTCTACGAGTAAAAGCTTCGGAGCAGCTACTTCATGACCCTTTGACTGGTTTGAAAGAACATTCAATCTAAATGAAATAAGAAGTCAAGTTGTTCATATGATATCAGGACAAAAGTCAGTGTAAAGGCTTTCAAGTAAATAACCTAATAAGTAAAAAACATCCTGCCAACATGTCAATACAATACAACTGAAGACAAAATATTGGACTGGGGACGGAAATTTGTAGTTCAGTACTGAAATATTATGGCAGCTAACTTCTCATTCAACAGGAAATTACTCAACGATCATTTTGATGGTCAGTTAACTGTTTCTCACAATTTTCTTTGTTCTAAATCTGTCGTTTTTGAACTGGATTGTTATCTCATACCATAAAATAAAAAGAAGAAGACAGAGTCTCTGAATTCTGCCTGCAAACCCACAGTCACTTGAATTCACAACACGAGAGGATCAAACTTGGGTGTGTGGTTGCTGATGGGAGAAATGTGCTGTGGAAGCAGAAGGGGCTATCTGTGAGAGGTGCTGAGAGTCTCAGGAGGGTGGGGGGCGGACACCTTCCTCTGCTGCCTTGAGAGCTAGATAATGGGTGACACCTAGAGGTTCACCATGCGCGCTGTAGACCAATGAGTCATCCGCCTTTTACCACCACAACTAACAGCACCAAGCCCTGAGATGGAACCAGAGAGGGGAGAGGCAGAGGAGACAGCCACACAGAGCCCCCTGGAGGAAAAATGACTACACTGCAGCTTATGGAGAACAACACATTTGAGTGAACAGGACATAGATTCTGTCTTTGTTGCTCCAATACAGACAATAAAACATTTACGAATATAAGTGAAAAAAATAACTTAATATATATAATATAATATTTAGAGCAGAGGATGTGTTCACACTAATCAACAGTAGATAGATTTGAGTTTTCTTCTGTAAATTAGTATGATCAGTATCACATGAGCTGTGTTGGTGCATGGAATTTCCCCCAAATGTTCCAATTGCCTGGTTTCTATTTGCCACAGTCAGGTTTTACCACACTGACTTACATACAGTAATTCCAGAAGGTTCTGACTCCAAACCCTTCACTTCCTGATTCGAATTAACCTATTTTCAGACGTGCGCTTATTTATGCTAAGCTGATGGCAACTTAAAATGTTGGTCTCATGTCTGAATAAGCACCCCGGTCACTTTCATGCTGCAGTCACAACAGAAGTCTTACTGAAAGAGCTGTAACATTTCTCTATCACTTTCACACATCAGAATTAAAGGCAGATTAGTACAAAGTGAAACATACATACATGCATATTACCGTAGCTCTCATAGTTTATGCACAAAGAAAAGAAAATCAGTTTAATGAGATATGAAATATGTATTGGATTCGTCTAATATCAGATCAGTCTATAAAAACTCTTGACCAGGCAGCCAAGAGAGGCGGAAACCTACAACCACTAATGATCTGACCATTCATTTTTAATTTGTGCCAACTGTATGGATCATTGCATCAATACCCAGCCAACTGCTTTATTTCTCTGAACAAAATGAGTGGAATGTGTATGTAAATAATAATAAGTTTTAACAGCGCAACAAACAAAACTGATCAGAACAAAACGTTATTCTGATCAGAACATTCTGATCAGAATGACGTTTCGAGGGCAGGTATGAGCATGGTGGAGTTGGGGAAAGTTGGATTTTTTCAGTATTAACTATGGAGTGTAAATAGGGAAGAGAAACAAAACACATTTTATTCACACACTTATCTTTTCCTTTAATTCTTTTGTCTTTTGTCTATCTCTACAGTCAGAGCTTTCCTGGTGAGAATGAGCATATTTGAGAGACAGAGGGATAGAGTCAGTATCAGATAATGTATAGAGTTGTGCACACTTTATTGTATTGTCGATTTAGTTAAAGAGGGAATATAGATGTAGAGAGAGAGACAAGAAGAATAAGAGTCCATGTTGGAATGCAATTACAGCCGCCACAAAATCAAACATGTTAACGTTTTGCCCTATAAGTCCTCAGTAGTCATTCATATTTTATTACAAGAGTACTCACTACACATTATTTGGAGCACACCCATCTTTGAACTCGGCCTTCATTTTGATCTCAACTGCACGACTATATCAGGACTTTTCATGTACTTGCATTCATTGTGAACCTCCTAGCCAATATCTTATCTTATCTCTTAACCTTAACCCTGACTAATTCAAACATAACCCTAATCTTAACCTTAACCAGTACCTCAGAAATGACGTTCTGCCTCATTAGGACCAGGCTTCGGTCCCCATAAGGTCTACTGGTCCTCACAAGCTCTGTGTTTTTTTCTGGAAAAGGTCCCAATTCAAGAGACTACTTTGCAAAAATGAATATATGCAGGATTGCAGGTATCACTCATTTGGGCTCTACAGCAGCGAGCCAGAAGGCTGCTGTCTCAGGAGGGAATTAAGCCACCTGTATTACCATTGTCATGTATATACTGATACACAGGGGTGTGCTGTGTGCATGAGTGTGTGTGTGCGTTGTCATCATCAGTTTTGATTGGCTCAGCAGCAGAGGGAGGATGGCAGCAAACAGCTGATTGATTAAATCCATTCATCTTGTTGAGGTGCTGAGACATTCTGCTGTCTCAGGGTTTTTGGACACATTGGTTTTGTCCTCACTACTCTGTTGGCAGCTGGACATCAGTTCTGAGCAAAGCGTCTGCACAGTGACATCACTAAACCAAGTTTCCTCAACTTAGCTGCACTCTAAAAAAATATATATATTGTATTTCAATTACATATTTACATAAGAATTTTCATTTGAAGTTCAATGTAAAGGGTTATATTTAATGACAGGTTTTATATCATAGTTGATGTGAATAAAGCAATTACCCTATATTAAATTAATTCAGTTATATAGATTAATATATAGATCAAACACAAGTTTCATGTATAAGTTAAAGTTTATGAAATCAAGTAACTCAAGCTATTTGATTTATTCACACTAATTCAACATGATAGAAAACACTTCCAATAAAGTTAAATGGAAATTTCTTATGTAATTGAAATACATAAAGTCAACATTTTAGGCATAATTATTTCTGAGCCTTATACATTCAATTAGCTGTTTTTGGCAGCAATGTAATTCTATTTAATAGATGTTTTGGGTCAATGTGTTAGTGTTGGGATAAAAAAAAAAGGTCACTTTTCATTTGAAGACATATCCCCCGGGTTGCTGAAGCCCCAGGAAAAATATTGAGGATATCATCTCAATTGTCATTAATCATAGCCTGTTGAGGAATTTTTTGCCATCTTCACACATTACTGTATATGCCACTATATATTATGTATATAATGTAATATTATATTATATCTGTACAGGAGAATAGTGCCTGTCTAATTCCACAGATACTCCCTTCTCTCTTTAAGCAGTACCAAAGGTCAGGTTATAGATAAAGGACCAACCAACAGTACATTGTAGTGTCTACGCTGAGGGACTTTCATATCTAACTCAGATGAGCCAGACAGAGAGACACCAACTTCAACTCTCACCAACTGTAACTCTTTTGCGTATTTCACCAGTAGCAAGACGTGAGGACACAATGTGATTTAGGAATGCATGTTTAGGCTTAACTATCCACGATGTGGCCACAGCTGGGGCCCTGGATCTGCGGACGATAAGGCAAAGGGACTCCGGGGAAGAAGTCAAGTCAGTAACATGTATTGATGAGATATTAATTTCTTTGATGTGATCAGGAGGGAGAAGAGGAAGGAGAAGCTGGGAAGAGAAGCTCCGAGTGTCATGTGTCCCCGACATTCTAGACCTGTAGCAGCATAACTAAGACCGGGTCCAAGGCAAGCCTGGACCAGCTCTAACTATAAGCTTTATTGTAAAGGAAGGTTTTAAGCCTACTCTTAAACGTACAGATGATCTACTAAGATCCCAAATACAGATTGCTAAATTGCATGTGCATTATAACAGATTGCATGTTTGGTTGGTGGGCGTTTTGCGGGTGATCTACTAAAAATAATTGCGCAAATGATAACAGGTGCAAACATGGTAGAGGCAGTTGTATTTAAATGAGTGTTTTGCGTGCCTTACTGGATTGGATCGGAGGTGTTAGTGGAAGAGACAAACAAACATGTTGTTGAGCTGCAGCAAAGAAATATTAATATAACTCAAAGAAACGCGATATGGGAAAGTATCTGCGAGAAAGTAAATAACTGTGGGTAAAACAAAAAGAACAACCAATGAAATCAAGAGAAGATGGCAGGACAGAAGAAGAAGAACAAAAGAAAAAATAGCTCATAATTGTGGAAGAGATGCCTCTGACCAATATTGTGCAGGAGGTGAAAGCTGTGGTGCGACACTCGGGACATTGAAGCCAAGCGGAGCGCACACACGGCAGCTGGTCACCTCTGTATCTGGTGTGACGATGGCCATCAGTGCCCTGGCAAGAGGGATTATTTTTGCTTCCCGTTCTCTCCGTCTTCTTCCATGTCGTCTCCTCCTCCCCACAATGACTGCAGCCATCTGTGCGTAACGCTGTGCCGATTAGCACCTACCTTTCAAACGTACTAAATTTCAACGCAGTCACAACCACCGCAATCCTTTTCAGGCTTTGTAGATCGCATTGCGTGTGCTAAATAAAAGTATTTGCATCTACTCCTCCCACTATTTTGTGCACTCGGGTAGAAAACGTCTGATATTTCATATTCATTAATGCAAACGTACTAAATGGAAAGAGCGTTTTATTCTGCACGCAATCCACAGTGCGCAGCATTAGAAGATCAGTTTGCACACGTTTTTACACGCGTTAACCTTTAGTAGATCAGGCCCTTCATGTACGACTTTTTGAACACTTTTTGTTTATTGTGTCATGGGTTTTATGTTAAATAATAAAACATGTTTTTTAGAATTGTTTTGCAAATTTATTATAAATCCAAGACAAAAATTGTACACATGATTCCACTGTCTTAATTCAGTAGGATGCCCCTTTGTTGCAACAGTTACAGCTTCTTTCTGACAGATTGGATTGGAAATGTTTGTTAATTGTCATCTTCAGGTCTCTCCACAAATAGTGGATATATGTGGTTAAAATCTGAGCTTTGGCTGGGCCACTCAGATGAGGTGTTGAGCTGTTGTTGTGCTGAAAGGTTTGTGCATGTGTGTGTGTGTGTGTGTGTATGTGTCTGTGTGTGTTTCTCAGAGACACACACACACACACACACACACACACACACACACACACACACACACACACACACACACACACAAACATGCACACCAAAGGGTTTGCAGTGGTTAGATAAAGGACCATCAGCTCAACAATAGCAGCTGTGTTTATTACTGTGTGTGTGTGTGTGTGTGTGTGTGTGTGTGTGTGTGTGTGTGTGTGTGTGTGTGTTATTATCTAGGTGTGCTTTGTGTAATGACATGTGTGAGTGCTTTGGCACAGAAGTTTATGTATTTGTGTCCAGTATGTATCTGCCTTAATGCACCAGCTATTTGTGAGAGCAGCAGTGGTGTGTGTGCGTGCGTTTGTGTGTGTGTGTGTGTGTGTGTGTGTGTGTGTGTGTGTGTGTGTGTGTGTGTGTGTGTGTGTGTGTGTGTGTGTGTGTGTGTGTGTGTGTGTGTGTGTCTGCAATAGGGCTCAATAAACCAGTGTAATCTCCCTGTATCTCGCAATAAGCACCTTGCTGGCTACTGTCTGTGGACCCACTGGAGCTGCCCACACTAGATCAGCTTGATATCACTGCCTGTGTGTGTGTGTGTGTGTGTGTGTATGTGGGTATATGCATATATATATATATGCAGGAGGTTAATTTTTTCTGACCTGCATGTACTGTATGTGCATGTGTTTGGCTTTTTTCTTTACTGTATGTGACAAATAAAAGGTCTTGAAAGTCACAGCAGCCTTGTGGGTGGTTTCCTGTAATAGCCAGTTAAACAGCAGTGACCAAATTAATGTCATTCTCTCCAAGAATGACATTAATTGTCAAATCAATCCATCCATCTCCATGGACTGTGGCTCTACCAGAAAAAAAACACTACATCCTCTTTGCTTTTAACAGACAAGAGTCACAACTCCTGTTGCAACTAGAGGGCGCTGTCACGTTAACTGATTCTTTCATAAATCTGCTGAGAGTACTATTGCTATAATGTTTTTTTCTTCTTTCTTTTTCTTTAACAATCACGAATAAAGTAATTATGAAGACAGAAGCATGTTTAACATTTCTAAATAACATCACAGGAGCATCACTCTAGTGTAAAATTGGGGCAGTGTTTGCTTTGAAAAGAGAAAGCTTAAGAGAGAAGTACAAACCCTGCCTTTCTTCAACAGGCAGGGTTATCTTCTTTGTCTTTTAATCAAGGATGTCTTAATTGGGCAGTCCCTTATCAATAATATATTTTCTATTAAAGCAAGGATTGGTAACCCTAGCCAGAGCTGGCTACCCTTTGTCCTGAGGACCACTCAAAGCGCTTTACAGTATAATGCCTCTTCAGCTGAAGACTCTGGAAAACCTATTTACAGTGAGAACATGGGCAGGGTACATGCAGACAGACAGGTTGGTTCATGACAGACAGGCATGCCAGCCAATTACTTAATATAGTCCAATTGAACGGACAGATGACTATTTATTGATCGCTATCAGGGGGTGAAGAGGACTGTAACACATAAGATAAAAAGTATTTTAGAAACAACTCACCAACCCTACCTTTAAGGTGGGAGTGATCTTGAGTCTGTATCTCAAATCAGAACTCCAAAGGGCAGGTGAAGAACATACACATACATTCTCTTTTCCACATTCACCATGTTCAGTTCTCCCAGTCCAACGAATAATCCGAGCTCAGAGGCCACTGTGCAGCTTGAACGTCAGCAGCAGCTGAACAGCAGCACGACTGATCTGCTTCACACTGTGTATGTGTCTGTACATATCTCTCACATACATATCTATACACAACTATAGCTTCCATCCTAGTCAAAGCATCACACTTGTCAAGAACTGCGCTCCCCGACTTGGCAAACCACAGCTCTGCACTGTATAACCTGCCACACAGCATACGTTTCTCCACGCAGCGCTGCATCAACGGCGGCCGACAAATTACCAAACAAACACTTCTCCCTGCCAGAGAGACACAAGCGCTGACGCTGACGAATTAATCCGCTAAAAAAGCTGCCTTGCATATTAATAGAGACGTGTTCATCAGGCAAGGTGAACCAGGCTGACACCTTCTATAAAGCTGTGTTTAAGGGTGACACGAGAGGGAGGGAGGTAGAGGAAGTGTGTGTGTGTGTGTGTGTGTGTGTGTGTGTGTGTGTGTGTGTGTGTGTGTGTGTGTGTGTGTGTGTGTGTGTGTGTGTGTGTGTGTGTGTGTGTGTGTATGAAGAGCAGTTGGTTGCTATTAAAAAGCACAAAGAGGAAGGAAAAAAGAGGGCATTAAAAGCAGGTACCGTAGACATGTTATTTAGCCTGTGTGAGTGTACTTGTGTGTAGGTGTGTGTTGTGAGCAAAGGCTTGCACTTTCACAAACACACCCGCCTATTCATCTCTGCGTTAAAAATAGTCTTTGTATTTCACGTCTTGTTTGTGCCACAGTCATTATCTGACAAGAGTGTGTGGTCAACCTCTTTTTCTCTCTCTTCCACTGTGTGTGTGTGTGTGTGTGTGTGTGTGTGTGTGTGTGTGTGTGTGTGTGTGTGTGTGTTTGGATTAATCACACCTTTTCCTCCCACTAGATGGAGCTCTTCCTTTTCCTCAAGAGTCTTCCCTCGATCTCAGCTCTGCTCCTTCACTGTGGCTGTGGCTGCCAGATCTCTGACTAAAGCATCAAATGAATCAGCGGAGGAATAACAAAAGGATGGATATGATCCCTCGGTATCTCCTCTTTCTTTTTACTCTCGCCTCCTTTCCAAATGGCACTAGCATGTGTCTCATATCTGGCATGTGTCTCTGCTCTGATTAAGGAGGATTACATTTACACCTGGTGTTAAAATGCATCCCCACTTCTGGCAAAGCCTCGGCAGATTGCGACGCACATCTGTCGTCATTTTCCCTCTTTATGCCGCCAGCAATGCATAAACGATGAGTTCATCCGTGAGACACAGTCTGCACCATCTCTGATTCAGATCAAGTTCAGTCACTGGTGGAACTGCGTACTTGTACGATTTGTAAATACTATATATCTGTATATGCGTGTTGTTATTTTTCTTGATGTCTTGATGTCTGAAATCTTTATTGTACCTGAGTGCACCACATACAATGCAATCTATCAGCATGCATCTGCAAAGTTCAAAATCAGGTGTCAAAAGAAAATTTGCACCAGATAGATACATGGACATCAGATTGATAGTATTATATTCACAGGAAGTATAAAACATGATAATAATAACACTTAATAATTCTAATACATGCATGTTAAAAATCAGGCCTTCGTCCCAGCAAGCATTTAGATTAATTTAGTTAGAGGAAGCACTCTTGTGAAAAGTACAGATTGCAAATGTATGCAGCAGTATCAAAATCCTTTTTGTCATCTGTATCTGATGCTGAGGGCAATACGAGGCCCTGACAGGATGCTGCCAGCGGTGCCTCAACACTCGCCACAAGTGTGAAGTCTGATACGTTGCACCAAAACCAAACCCTGTCCCTGGCTGGTGAACTGTCATGTCCACATCCCCGTTTGAAGCCCAAACTGTTGAGTCTAAATTTGCCAACTCAATCTCCAAACTTAAACTGACACAACCCTGATGACCATGACAACAACAAGGTCATTTTCTCAGATTTAAAATTGTTCCTCTGAAGACATACACACTCATGTATATATGTGTGTGTTTGCCCTGGTTGGGTAGTACTCGTGATAAACGGATGAAAAAACCCTTTTAGAATTTCAGGTCATATTCACACAAAATTTGAATCTATAAAATTACAACAAAGTAAACAAACAGAAGACATAGACACTGGTGTGTAATATTGTCTTGCTAATTCTGCATTCGTATGCAGCGCTGAATCACAACATTCAATATCTCAAGGCACTTACGGTCGAGACCTTACAATGTTATAGAGATAAATTGTTTATGCACATTGTGTTCATGGTCAAAATCCTTCTGTCAGAGGAAAGCTGCAGCTGGAGTGTGTACCTGTACTTATGTTAACACTCATCAGTGAGGATGCGTGTCTTCTTCTGTAGTACTAGGTCTTTAGGTCTCTGTTAGGCCATGCTTCTTTAACTGGTAAATGGTTTTGTATTTCTATAGAGCTTTTCTATTCTTGATGACCACTCAAAGCTCTTTACAGTACAGTTTTTCCATTCAACCATTCACCCACACACATTCACACAGTGCATCTATTAGCAGCACTTTCTTGTTCTATGAGGGGCAATTCGGTTTCAGCATCTTGCCCAAGGACACTTCGGCATGCAGATGGGGAAGACTGGGGATCGAACTGCCGACCTTCAGGTTGGAGGACGACCGCTCTACTCAGCCACAGCCGCCCTTTACACATGTCAAACCCACTCACACTAGTGTTATTTCCAATAAACAATAGGTATCTCTCTCTTGTCATTACAGATAAGTTAGACAGACCAAATACCCAGTCCGTCTGTCTCATGGTCACTTTGTCAGTCTTAGCAAGACAGAAGTCCCTGGCTTCTACAACGTTAGTCTGAGCCACGTGAGGACATTTTTGTTTAAAGACACCCGGCAAAGGACAGCTTCACAATTGAGCAGCATACACAGTATTATCAAACATCAACAAATGCTTCTGCTTAAAGACATGTGTCTTCCACACGTCCTCCCAACAGCTCACTGGATTTTTCCATCATATTATTCACATTGTTATTGATATGGTTATAATTACAGGTATTATTCATAACCCAGTGCAGAGTGCTAGTCAGTCGAGTTTCTGATCACAGTGTACAGCAACAGAGGTAGAGCCGAGCACAAGCAGCTTTACTTTCTCTTTCGCCTCCTCTGTTTTAATAAAAGAGCAATAACTGTCAAACAATAAAACTAAATTATTGTTGATGAGAGCTACAAGTGTAAACAAAAAATCAACACATACAATAGATTCTCGAAAGGCAACTTCACAACTTGGTTCCTATGTTTCTAATTTGAGAAAGGAAAGGAAAGAAAGTGTATATGAATAGCATTCAATTTCCCTCCGCCTTCCCTATATTAAAATATTGAGTATATAAAGTAACACAATGAAAGTACAGAACAATGTATTATTGTACCGCGGGGAACAAGTGAAAGATTCAGCAAAGACCTGATAATGAATTATTAATGGAGTTCCTGAAGAACTCTGAACTGACATTGTACATTGTAGTGAGTTACTATGAGAGACTCAACAAATGATTAGCTAAATGAAAAGTGTTCAATTATCTGAAACTGAATAATGACCATACATTCCTGAGTTACACGCCACACTGAGCAGTTACTGAGTAGCTGATCATTACTTCATAATAATGTCACAGTCGGAGGAAAAAAAACAGCTTATAACATAAAAATACTAAAATCGAAGAAAAAAACCTTTATATTCTGAGATCAAATGAAAGTGCCATTTCAGGATGTGTTTCCCGATCGCTCGTCTCTCTGTTCCTCCTCTCATCCCCTCCTTCCTGATGTAAATCCACTGTCTTCTCAGCCGTGCATGATTGGCTCTAGCAGGGCTGATTGCTTCTAATTACTCCAACACATTGCTGATTAAACCTCTGACACACATTGGAGAATATGCACACATGCACTTGTGGATTGGATAAAAAAAGAAAAAAAATACACCAAATGAATTTCACACCTGCAAACGTGTGAACACGAGGAAGTCCCAATCCCTTTACCACAGCTTAATCCCTCACAGAGATGGGAAGATATATAAACAGAGCTGAAGACAGGAGCTGGTTAGTTTAGCACAGGGGTGGGGAACCTCCGACAGCCTGCAAAAAGAAATCAAAACTCAGAAATACAGAACTAATGAATTAATGTTTCTGAAAATAAAGAAAATAACATTAAATAGGTGGCTAACTGTCAGGTTATGATCAGGGTGAAAGAAACACAGACCTGTTATGTTACGTGTCATTACAGACAAACATCATGGCGACTGTCCAGAGAGGAAAAGCAGCTAAACAATGAAGATGACCCAGTGTGCTTGGTTTGTGGACATGCACTGACATTGACGAAAAAACGAATCTCAAACATTATCTTTCCGCTTTCACCAGACCACATTCAGACAGAGTTGTGTGATGAGTGAGATTGTTGCTGCTGCTGCACAACGGCAAGAACCAGAAACAGTACAATTGTTTCAAAGTGTTACAGAGCCTATTACAGTGGAAATTATAATCATGGATATAGTGAGCAACCGTTTATATGGATCAAAAAGCTCGGGTTAGAATCTTTACTACACAAATTATGTTTAGATGATACAGTGATCAAGAACTCTGCTTACACTGTTCATTTGGGTCTTTTTATACATGTTTAGACTGTAAAAATATATTTTTGACAGTTTTACCGTCTCTGTCAGTAATTCACTGCTACTCTATACTTTGCCTAAGTTTACAAATGATGTTGTGTCCAATGACACTGTTTGTGTGTGTTTGAGTGTGTGTGTCAGTGTGCGTCTGCGTGTCGTGAGCAGGTTAGAGGAAGAGAGGGAGTCAGGACGAGCTGAATCAATGAATGAATGTGCGCAGCAATGAAGACAGATTCTAAACATTTCAGAAAGTATCGATCATTATGTGGTGATCAGTGTTGATATTGTGGCGTCATTTAGAAATAATAGACGTTTAAATTGGAGTGGGTCAGAGACGTCAGCTGAGTTGGCGTCGGTGTGTGCCTGCGTGTGTGTGTCTGTTTGTCTGCGAGTTAGCGCTAGAGACAGAGTTTGTGTGTGTGTGTGTGCATGCACAATGTGATATTGCCCTTATCTTAAAAACTGACGTTAACTTTCCCTCCAGTTGTGGGACTATCATACAGAACCAACACAATTGGGTTAAAGTAATCAACCGCTTATAGTGATCAATTTGGTCCGTGACATACGTGACCACTGTAAGTGGACCTTTGAGACCTTTGAGCAGTGACAGCTCAGATGTGCTGCTTTTATTCAGGGCCCTGATTATAGGTCAGCTCAGGATTCATTCCAGACTATTGCATTTTAGTTTTAAAATGCATCACTGTTGCTATGTTTACACCTGACGAATACTTTAATACTAAATCCGACACCTTTGGAATCGCTGCAGGGCCCACTTAAGTTTGAAAACTCCAGGGCTTATTTTAGTATGGTCGAGATACGAATGGAGAGCTTTGGTTACAATGACAGAGTCACTCGCATTTACTTCCTGGTTGTTTTTTATCAGTCATTGGATGCAGCCTTAGTCAGAGGAAACCAATAAGGAGACTTGACTGTGTGGGTGGACAGGTGACAAGTGGAAGCCAATGAGCTTGTTAACATCTGGAGCTAAAACAGGAGGGAGAGAGAAAGAAAAGCTGGAGAAAAACAAGCAAGCACTTTGCCCCTGCCTGGCAACTAAAAAGTTCCAAACTGTTCCATTACCACAGACTAACTCTATACTGTACAAGCTGTGTGCATGCCATTTGTGCGCTTTTGTGTGCTCACTATCAGTTTAACCTCCATATAAAGGGGTAACCAGCTGCTTTGTTTCCAACCTAAAACCTGACTGCTCTTGTTTCTCGCCATGCTGAACATTTGCAGCTCAGATCTTAGCATTACTTTTAAAGCAACGTTATCAAAACTGATAGAACTGATGGTCAGAAGAAGAAAAGGCAAACCCATGTGTAATAAATGATACTGTCCCTCTACCCTAATGCATATACATCAAAAATATGTGCACTAGTTTCGAACTGTTCTTTTAACACTAAACCAAGAGCTAAATGTTAAACGTCCACATGTCAAAAGTTATAGAGCTTGTTTTCACATGGGGAAAAGTACAACACACACACAGACACACAACCACTCACAAGCAGGATGGAAGGGATCACTCATTTGGGCTCCATGGTGCAGCGAGCCAGAAGGCAAAATCAATTATGTTCAGCTTGTAGCTTCACTAGTTAAAGCATCTGCAAATATTTGATAAATGTCAGCTCGCTCATCTCTCCATCTTTCTTCAGAGAGCCTAAAATCCTCCATAATCACAGCAAACTCACAGAAACAAAGTTACGAATGTGACAGTTTATTCAACAAAAGGTTCTCCTGCTGATTATTAATTGATCCAGCGGGAGTAAGTTCTGCAGATATTATGGAGGAAGTGCAATGTCACTTTGCATTTGTGGTTGTCCATCCATCTATTGTCGCAGAGGTAGCATGACAAGCAGGGTATCCCAGACGGCCCTCTTCTTATGCCCTGGCCACACTGTACGTGGAACAGCCGCGAAGCAGCAGCTGTCCCCTTTGACCAGAAGGAGCAGGGTTCCACTCTGAAGCTCCCTCTGGATGTCTGAATTCCTCACCCTATGTCTAAGGCGGAGATTGGCCACCTGAGGGAGAACAACTTAGTTGGGCTGCTTGTATTAGCATTGTTGTTCTTTCAGCCACTACACAGAGTTCTTACCCACCATAGGTGAGGGTTAAAATGTAGACTGACCCTAAACTTTGCCTTGTGGTTCAGCTCCGTCTTTACCACAATGGTCCTGTCCAAACAAATTTGTGTTTTTTGTCAAACAGATATTTATCAGCTTGGTTATTGTGTTTTAAGTGTGATCCCAGCTCGCTGCCTCCACATGTGGGGAGAACACTGCATGTATGACAGCTGGATTAAAAAGTCAATGTCAGCAATTCAGCTTTCTTCATATTTTACAACCCTATATACTGTATATACTACAACACGAGATGCAAAATCATTTTACTTATGAAGCCACAGAGTATACAATTTTATGGTGAAACTGTAGGTCACTTGGCCAATTCATACATTATGGATAATTCCGTGACTATATATAATGTGCAGTATTTGTAGCTGTTGTCAGGGCTCTGACAGTGTCAATCACAACAAGAAGCACCACACTTAGCACAGCGAGAGTGGGGAGTGACAATAAAGATGACATGAGCACTTGATGTATGTTCAGTAGACGTGACAAGCCGAGATCTTGTGGCCATAGGAACAAAAACAGCAATGACAATGCATTGCAGATAAAGATCAGAGGGACATATTGTGGAGGACAAGCTAGAATTTTGAACAGTGCGAGCCCAAGCCCACTCCTCCACATTATCCTACTTGCAGACATCCAGTCCTGGATGAATGTTCTTCGGGTGAGCGTTTGCATTTCAATGGGACAATGTAACTTCCAGCTATAGCATAAACATTCAGGGCATATGAATCAGAGATCATTGGGTCTGCCTGGACAGAATATAAACTGTATTGTTGCCCTGCTTTACAATCACTCATTCACACTCTTCATACTTTAGTTACACTAGGTTGCTCAGCACGAACACTGACCTCAACAAGTTTCACTGAAGAGCCCAAGATGTATCTGAGTTCACCGTTTTGCCCAAAGCATCTTACTAAGAGATGTTGTAAAATAAACTTTTGATTCAACTGTAAACTTAGAACGACAAGCCCATCCTAACCAGAGTAGGATCAATTAAAGTCATAAAAAGAAAAGTCACATCAATGATTCATATAGTTTTATCAAATGTAGACAATCAAACAGTACAATATGCTTCTCATGTGTGTCTCAACAGGCAGTAACCATCTTAGACTTCTCAGATGCAGAAAAAGCCTTTGACAGGGTGAACTGGCAGTTTAACTTCACCAGAATAAAAACATTTGTCAATGGGTAATCATTTACTAATTGGCTTACATTTCTGCACTCTTACAAAAAGGAAAATTGGGCTTGGCTCAAGCCTCACCTTAACCCTTAGGGGATAACTGACCTCATCTTCTGTCACTGTCATTAATAATTGTGTTTGATATAAAGATAACTGCCACCATTTTTTGGCATTTTTGTGCGTGGGATCACTACCATGAACATTGGCAAGTGCCAGTGTTGAGGAGTAATATTGCGCAATGTAAAGAATTATAGCCTGTTATATTATCTGAATATGCTGGTGAGTTTGCAAAACTCATTCAGATCACTTAGCCAAAAACCTGTGTTAACTCACAACAGATTCACTCAACACCAAGTCCAGGGTTTGAGTGCCACTGGAATATCCCTAAGAAAAAATCCAAGCTGGGGCCACAACCCAACTTGCATCAGTTCTGGGGAACCCCTGTGAAAAATCATAAAGAAACATACAGTACTTCTATAGGGAATTATGAGAAAGGTGTACCTGAACCACACACACACACACACACACACACACACACACACACACACACACACACACACACACACACACACACACACACACACACACACACACACACACACAGCTATATTATTATCTCTGTCAGGCATTATCTCCCTTAGCCATTCCATAATATGCACAAAACTATACTGATTGATAGCTCAACAAAGCCAACACTGTCATGTCAGACATCAACTTACTTTTGTCAATGGAATGTCACTGGACATTAAAACGTTTTTCTGAGATTCAATGTGCATTCATTTATTTGGCTTTGTTTTGAAAGATTTTTTACTGGAGTTGTTTCATTATCATCCAGGTATAACCGGTATAAATAATATTTAAGTTCTCAAAACCCTGCGCTTGCAGTAAAGAATATACAGTGCTTGTGCTTAGGTTTGCTCTGCTTTTACTCAAACTGTGCATTTGCACTCAGATATATTGTTGCTTGGGCATCCAAGCACAGAAGAAAAAAATCTGAAAAATCTGAGAGCAGACATTTCACACACACACATAGAAGCAGTGTGTGAGAAGAGCTGGGGGAGTGCAGGACATCTAAACACAAGAAGAGTATTGAAACCATTACAAAGTCTGAATGTGGAGTCCTGCTCTCAAACTGAGAGACCACACCTTTGAATAAAACTAGGAAACACACCATACATCCGCTCCTTTAGTTTCTTTACACATCACATTGTGGGAGAATAGTCTGTATTAACAGTGCACCCAAAGATCTACAGAATGTCATGTGGTTAGTTTGGTTCAAGGTTATTTTGTTGTGTTATGATGTTTCCAGTGTGAACAGACAAAACCTGACTAGAATAAATGATTTGTAAAGAGGTGTGATACCAATTCAAATAGTTAAGTTTTAAGGGCACTCACCTTACTCTTTAAGTAGGGAGGACTACAAACTGCACACAAAGCCCCTTTAAAGTGGAGGGTTTTAACTGAGCGATATAAATCAGCAGTGTCAGTTTGTCCCTTTTAACGAAAATCTGTTATTGTCCACCTGATAAAATGAAGGTTCTTCTCGGACCACATTTAATCAATGTGTGTTTTCCTGTCAGATGATTGACCAGAGGAGTCATCCCAGTGTGTCGGTGTGGGAGGATTTTTCTCAACCATCTGAAAAAAACTGTTACGACACCTGTCTCACAAAGTCTTAAGGAGCCGCCCTATGTTCTGTGATGCTGCTCCAGAGGCTTTCTCACTGTGCCATGAAAAGTGCTGTCATTTGAAAACTATTATTTCTATCAATACAGCATTCATCCACAACCACTGGTACTGTCTTCAGCTGAACAATTCTACTCAACACCATGTACATATGTCCCACAAAGTAAAGGATCATGACCAGATTCTCATTTCATATTCCACTTAACTCAACCAGGTAAAAATCAACATTGATATTTAAATTTAAATTTTACTATACGAAGCCGATTGGTTTGCATATGCTGCATTGTGATTTAAACTCATGACATCGCTTTGATCACAATCTGCCAAGCTAGTTCTATATCTGGCAACTGTTCAGCTTATTCAACAGAAATACACTCTCCCTATGCAGTCCTTAAAATAAACTAAATGCATTTATTAAATTTGCTGGTCTCTTGCGTATAACTGGTTCATAAAATGACAAGCAGGTACAGGTCACCCAAGCCACAAACCTTTAATTTACTGAATTAATTGTCAACACTATATTTACTGGAAGAGAATATATCTAATTACAATGTAGAACCATCAAATGATTGATAGTAACTGTATTCATAGGTTTTACTAGGCCCCAGGGAAACACAACTTTTGCTTCCTTCACACTATTCATTCCCAGTGTTATAATGATGAAATAGGAATTAAAGCACACGCAATGTAACATTTCCCAGATGTGCAGTCTCCTGGTTCCAAAGTAACACAGTATTCAAAACTACTGGCAGAGAGGAAAAATGTGGTTACATTTCTGCAAGTGACCCAAAACAGTAAAACAACGAAATGTATCAATGTTTATGTGACAAAGCTTGCTAGTAGCTGTTGTTGTTACGATTGGGAGCCAAGGAAGAAATCAGGTGATGCTGTTACAGAGCAGCAAAGTCCATGTGAGTCAAACAACATCACTCAAGAACCAGAACTTGCTGTTAGTATCTTAGAAGAAGTGCCTCACACATCATGCTCTGTTGATGCTTTTAAGAGACTAACGCCACTTGCAGACACGCATTGAACTCTACATAATCTCCTGTCATTCTCCGGAGGGACTGAATGTGAGAACACAAATGTCCGAGTGAGAGGTTTCAGGCTTTCTGCTGAATTTCTCTGGCCAGCCCCCTGGTAAAATCTCTGGCGAATGTCCTTCTGAGCCGATGTGAGAACACAGCAGTAGATCATCCACAGGATTCACTGCGAGCGAGGGGGCATGTGATGATGTTCTTAACGTCCTACAGACACAAAAATGTAAAAAGAAAAGAATAGAAAGCAGATATCTCTATGTGGATGGATGAAAAACATGGTGCCATACACGGAGAAGACATCAACGAAGAAGTCAAGAGAGCTTTTGATGATAAGAGCCGTCGCCAGTGTGGAAGTGCTGTAAACAAAACCACATGATTCCCACATCGGAATTAAGACTTAAAATGCTGCCTCTACCTGCTGCGCCACCACCTCACCTGAACGCCACGGAGATTTCTGTGTGGTTATAAAGGCGTCTGACTGGAGAACCTCTTGCTACGTTGTTCATGTGTGAGCGGAAAACTCCAGAGAAAGTCCAGACCCAATTCTTGCAACATTCCAGAGTTCATGTTCCAAAACAGCTTTGTACTCTTAGGTCTGACAGCTGCCAAAAACATGCTAGTTAGGAGGAAGTAACATTGGCCAATGGAGTCTGTCGTTGCTAGAAATCGTTCTTCTTGAACTCTCTGGATGGTCCAATGAAAAATACAACTGGGGCCTTGCAGCAGAAATGATGGTCAATGCAACTTTTATGTATGGTGTAGGTTTCGAGTTGTACCTCATTGTCAGACTTCTTCCATCGGCACAAGAGTAGTGATGAACTAAGTCATGAAACTAAGTTGAAAGTAAATGGTAAATGGTTTTGTATTTATATAGAGCTTTTCTAGTCTTGATGACCACTCAAAGCTCTTTACAGTACAGTTTTACATTCACCCATTCACACACACATTCACACAGTGCATCTATTAGCAGCACTTAAGTCTCATTAGCTCCTGTGACTCTAGCAGCAGCTCCCAGTTATTGTATTATTCTCTGGGTGCTGGAGGGCAGAGGGCAGGCATCAGGTCATGTGAACAGTCTCTCAGTATTCATCACAAGCTCCAGCTTTCCTTTCCAGTATATCACTACTGTTTATGAATTGTATTTATAATCTTTTTTCTCTAAGTGAATTAACAACGTTTTTGAAAGTGCCCTCACATACAATTAAACTACGGAAGCTGAATAACTAATTTGAGAATTTCTTTTATATTGAATAATCTTAGAGCTTCTCTGTGACATCCCCCCCTCAAAAAGCAATACATCGTCCACTCCTATTCATTTATATAATGAAATACCTGTTTTGACTTCATTTCAATTGTTTCTAAAATATATTATGTTACTTCTATTTTACAAAACACTGCTATAGTACTAAAACCAAACAAATGCAAATAAAGACGACTCCGGTGAAGTTTTATTTGGTTGTCCTTAATTATGAAATACATTTACGTAAAAATCATTACTCAGTTTATGGCTCTGAGAAAGACGGCATTCCACCTTTGGTGCGCTCAGGATTTAATGAAGCCTTAAAAACCTGACAGAAATAATGTCCAATAAAGTTGTAAAACCTCACAGTTAAAACGTCACCCAGTAATTACAGCAAGTGGAAATATGCTGAGATTTCAAATTGTGTTTACTGTATAAAGTGCTTTATAAACACATTAGTGATCACTTTAACAACGGATTGCAGATGTATGGGTTTACCTGTTGCTTCAGACATCCCAGTGGATCTCAAAGCGGCTGGGAGCTCATTGTGGCTGCATATGTATGAGCAGTTTTACTCTGCCACTGTGTTTTGATATCACCACCACACCAAACGCAGCATACACGAGTGTAACTTGAAACTTGACTCTGTGTTGCTCCCATCTCACATCCTAATAACGAGTCTGCTGATTGGTGCAGTACTGAATCTAGAGTCACAACTTAGTTTGATGAATCAAGTTATGTTGCAGAAATAGTTCTGAAAAGAGAACAGGTCAGACTGAGAGATAGTTGGAGAAAAAAACGTATGTGATTGTTGCTTTACTCTGAATCAATTTAATATATCTTGTTTTTCGTTGTGGTTTTGAACAAACTAAAAGAACTCTTTGGAACAACTCTAACCTGGTAAGATGGCAAGGATATAATGAATGTATAGTTAATTTTAACAGTATTTTTCAATAGAGCAAGCTTTATTTTGTGATTTCTAAAGGCTAGCTTTACCTGTTAACTAACTACCAATGTTTCCTAACAGCATTACATTTCAGGATCGAGCTAATTTATTCATACTATATTACCCTTCATTGTTTAAGGCTAACTATTTGTTTAATTGTATTTTGTGACCTAAACACAGACTGATTTTCTCTTTAAAGACTGAGTGTGAGAAACCACATCTCATTGGAGCATTCACTATTGAAAAGATAATAATGTTACAGATTATAACGTTCTATGAGAATTTACCCCACTTTCCATGTCTCCAAGTGAAAACTTGTGTCTGAAGCCCAATTTACCCAGTTCTTGATGCCTTGCCACTCAGTTGGTTTGGTTCATTGTAACTCCTTGTTAACTTGTGCCACATTGCCTGCCTGTTCTGTTTGGAGCCTTCACCTGCCAAACCATCTGCCCAGCCCACTCTCTGAAAAAACCTCTGCCAGCAACCTGCCTTCCCCGTCCTGGATCCAGCTCTGAACGGCAGCGAATCCACTTTTAACAAAGCAAGTAAGTTTGAGTTTAAGTAAGTTTGTACAGTAAACCCTTCAAAACCTTGTCAGTCCAGGAGTCTGCTTCTGCCTTTGAGTCCAGTAACAAGCCTCAACATAATATCTTGGTTGTTAATGCCATTATCTCTGAAATATCTTATCACTTCTTCATATTGAATAGTAACAGTGATCAAGGACTGACAGAAATTGAGTTGGACTGAAGAAGCAATGAGCTGATGACTACAGTAATGTGCATGGGCAGGTAACTAGGACAAATGGGAGAATACTTTATTTTCTGTGATATTTGGGTCAGTCAAGCCACAAGCTGTTGATGGAGCTGTTTAACTACTGATAGAGCGGAGCAGCAGTGCACTCAGTTAGAATCAACTGTCTCTTCAGCAGTAGCACTGAAACAAGTCAGCAATCACGTTCCATCAAATCAGTGTGTGTGTCATGCATCTGCGTAAAATTGTATGTGTCTGTGTGCTGATGTTCGTAGACCCCTGAGGGCTTTACCACGTTCACTGCTGAACCTCTTGCTGCTGCATGGAGTCAGTGCAAAGCAGCCGCAAGAGCAGAGCCTTTCCTACGGTATTATTAATATATAACCATCTGCGCAACAAATGATCTTATATCCTGCGGCATTTCTCAAAGAGAGCACTTTGTTATTTAAATTGTCTACATTAACTCTTCCCTTCTTTCAAAAATGAAAAGTCAGTTTCCTCCTCTATGAGTGATTAGGAAATGAGATGTGTTGATTTCCAATTAGTATGAGTGGAAAGCTAAAGAGGTGGTATTTTAACCTTAAATCCTTCCCTTTAAGTGCTTCAATGCTTCACTTCTCATTTAACCTGCTAATAGACAATGGTAGTTGGGTATATGGTGACTTATACTGATATGAGACTGCAATTGGCTGAAGTTCTGTGAAAGAGGCAGTGTCAGCAAATATCTTTCCATCATCCATCCATTATCTGTAGCGCTTATCCTTTGACGGCCACGGAGAGGGCGCTGGGGACAATCCCAGCTGACGCTAGGTGAGAGGCGGGGCACACCCTGGACAGGCTGCCAGCGACAAACAACCATTTACAATCACATTCACACCTATGGTCAATTTAGAGTCACTATTTAACGTTACCCCCATCTCCATGTCTTTCCATGAAACTACAAATCAGCTTCCATATCTCTGTGTACAAATTATAGAGACAAGAGGCACAGTGTTAACTCCTGAGCTTTAGAGGGGTTGGCAGGTGTTTTTGTAACACATGTCCTTACTCCAGCTCTACACTAAATAAACAAACATTTACATCTTCCATATCGTTTCACTCTTGGCTAGAAATCAAATAATTGTAACTTTTTCTTCAATATGTGGCTTAATTGTAGCAGGTGGGTCGGGTTTTCCATGGTGACCATTGTCTCTGGATGAATGGCAGTAGTGTTCCCATCCTGTTTTTCCATTAGCCTAACAAATGAGAGAAGAAAAACACTTATCCAGTCAGATGAGCTGCAATGGTTTTTTAATGTTGACTCACTGATTAGATTTGAATGTGGTATGAGTGTGTGTTCCAGTATTTTACTGCCAATGAAAGAGGGAGGAAGTGCACAACTTTAAATCTTCTGACTGCTTTAATCCTCACTCAGATCCAATGCGTGACCCTCGACGAGTTTACCCTCACTTCATCATTCCTGTTTTTCCTCGCTATTTGCATCTGTCTGCTTGTTTTGTGTCTCCACTCCAGGAGAGACTGGCTGCGACTATATGGGACTCCAGCCAAGTAGGCAGAGTATGAAAGTGATGAAACACATTTTGAGTGTATTTTCTCTAATCATTTTTCATACACAGTGATGGATTTGGAGTTCCAGTTGGCTGATTTGATCAGTCAAGGGAGACACATAAAAAGACTTCAAAAATCATAACAAAGCTCTGTATTTATTCCAAGTAGAAGCTGTTAAGAAGTGCTCGACTTTCACCCCACGTAGAGCGAGAACAGACAGCAGAGGAATATATTTTAAGTCCTGACAGTCAAAGTGGAAGGAAAAAAAACTCATTCTAATGCATTCTTCTTTGTTTGAGGCAATAATGGCTGACAGAGGAGACACACAATTATAAATCTACTCGGAGAGAAAATGCTACACATGGATTTTCATAATGATCAATTTTTCACATACACGTGGTGAAAAAAGAAATCTCTTTGCTTTTACTAAAGTCCCATTTCGGAGCTCTCGCTCTGCGACTGTTAGACAAATGAAAGCACTTTTTTTCTGCAGTGTAATTTGGATTTGTTATCACATTCTATTACATGAGCGCCTGCATGCCTGTGATGCATGCTCGGAGAGAGGAGAGTGGGTAAGAGACAGAGAAGAAATTGGAGGGTAAGAGTAAGTGAGATGGGGGATGGGGAAGTGTACCAAACCGAATGAGCTTTGTATCCTTAAGGCAAGGCTAGTTATTATTAAAGTCAATTTATAACCTTTCATGAAGCGGGTTTTCAGAGGGAAATTAATCTGGCATGAAAGGTGATTTCTGTGACAAACTACAAGGCTCTGCAGAATGGCCTTCGCTAATACAAAGTTCTCGTATTTTGCAGTCTGGGTAAAGACTGTGGAGGCTAGTCTCTGTATGTGAATATCAAAATAAAAATATCCACATTTAGACTAGACCATTGTTTCACCTCTGCTGTGGTCCTTAAATTGATAGTTCACCCAAAAATGAAAATTCACTCATTATCTACTCCCCACTATGCCGATGGAGGGGTGGGTGAAGTGTTTGAGTCCACAGAACCCTTAAGGAGTTTCAGGGGGAAACAGCGTTGCAGCCAAATCCGATACAATTGAAGTAAATGGTGACCGACTATAGAAAGAAAAAGACACACAACAAGCATTTTTAATTGAATGTTTTGTTAATTCTATCTTAACATTATTTTGGTCCTGCAAATAAAAAAGGTAGGCCTTCCCTTTTATATTGAAATTTTAAACATATACATTATAGCTTTCACTGTAGCTGTCTTTTGAAACCAAAATAATCATACAGTGTCTACCTTTTGCAAATAAAATGTGAGATTATATATATATATATATTTCTTCCACATGTGCATTCCACCAAACCAGTGGTCCACCATCAGCACTCCTTGCAGGCCAGGACAAGTACAGTTTCACCTCAGAATCGACTTTTTTTGATGAAGATGGATTTGCTGTTTCTGCTCGGCTCTGTCTTGCATTGGTGATTTGCTGCAGCAATGCAGATAGATTTGTGCTTTTCTTCCTGGTGATGGGGGTGCTGCTCCTCCTCTCTCCTTCTCCATTGTCGTCACCCTGTGTGGTGGCTGCTGGAGGCCGTTCTGTGTGTGGAGGTTCTTCTGGTGCAAGTGTCACAGATTCACCCATGCATGACTTCACTGTCACCAGATTCTCAGTAAAGTTTCCCTTAAACCGAGGATCCACAAAGAAGGAGATGTTCAGCACCTTTTTCATTTGCTCTGTGTACCTTAGCTGTAGTAGCTCTTATTTCCTGCTTTATCTGTTTGGTGGGGGGGCTGTCTCCTTCTTGATCTCTGAGTATTTCATTGTTGATGTACTCCGTGACTAGCTCCAGGGAAGACAGTGGGCCTCATTTACTAACAGTGCGTGCGCACAAATCTATGATTCATCAATATGTTCGAACTTCTTCAGCCCATGCATACGCACAAATGATGAAGGCTAATTTACTAATGAATTGACCAAATGTATTAAATAACTATGAAATCGACGCCCTTTCATCCTCATCATCTCTATAAAAACCTGCTGAATTAATATTTATGTTTCTGGATAAACAGGGTGTCGCTTCATCTGCAACAATGATGTTAAAACACTGCTTTACATCATAATTTGCGGGAGGAACTCTTCTGTCTGCAGGAGTGTTTGTGTGTGTGTGCGTGTGTGTTCGTCTCTGTCCCTCTTCACACATGAACTGATAATCACATGTATTTATTAATCGATGAAGTCAGATCATGAATCAAACAAACACAAAGTAAACATCAGTCCTGTTCGTGTCCTAATAACTCGTGATCAGTGCTGGTGTTTATTGTTAAAGTGTAAAGTGAGCGCAGGTCAGTGGGGTGAGGAGGAAGCAGACTCCGACAGAGACAGAGGACGACCGGACCTTTAATGTCCTGATTGTGATGATTCTGTGTTTGATTTGGTTTTGTTGTATGTTTTTTGTGTTCTCTCCCCCCCCCTCTTCCTGTTCTTTTTTCCCTTGTGAAATCTTCGTTGTTGACCTTTTGTGGAACCTCACCATTGTTTTTCTTCTCCTTCTATTCAGCTCATCCCGTGCCCTGCTGCTGTCTTCACTGTGTGAGTTTTTGCCTTCCATGTGCTCTGCTCTCGTGCTGTCCCTGGGATCCAGCCTGCCTGCTCTCTGCCTCCACTGTTTTTTTGAGCAATGAACTCTTTATTTATTTACTCCTGTATTTCAGTCTCTGCTTTGGGGTCCGAGCTAAATCAGAACATCACAGAATTATGTGGCCAAGATGGACCCCGCAGATTCTGAAAGAATCAAACAGGCTCTATCCACTCAAGGAGCTCTGGTAGGGCAGCACGAAAGAGCCTTACAAGTAATAATGGACCCGCTTCTTAACCTTACCACCAATGTGGCTCTGATCGGCAGCCACATGGACCAGTTCTCATCTCATCTCACCAGCATCTCTCCTGTCCACGCTCCAGCTCCTACAGTGCCAGCTCTCTCAGTCGCTCAGTCCACCCATCCCAGGGAACCCTTCATCCCCACACCTGTCAGGTAGTCAGGAGTGTTAGGGTCATGCAGACAGTTCCTTCATCAGTGTTCTCTTGTGTTTAATCAGCCGCCATTAACTTACGCCACTGAGAAATCTGAAATTGCTCTTGTCTGAGAAAGCCTTGGCTTGGGCTGTGGCCATGACTAGCAGTAATTTACCCATTTGCCATTCTTTTCAGTCGTTCACAGCTGAGATGCTTAAGGTTTTTGACCACCACCCTCTACAAGGTAAGGAAGCCAGTAACAGGCTACTTTCCGTGCGTCAAGGCTCATGTTCTGTGTTTACATATTCAATTGATTTCTGCACTTCGCAGTCGAGAGCGGGTGGGATGAGAGAGCGTTACAGGGTTTTTTCCTTCGGGGGTTAAATGAAGATTTAAAGGATGAGGTAGCTGTTAGAGATGAAAACTCCTCCTTAGATGAGTTAATTTCCTTGGCCGTTCGCTAAGATAACCGCCTCCGTGAAAGGCGCAGGGAGAGAGCAGACAGACTCTACATCCTCCCTTCTCTCAGACCGAGTACCCTCGCCACCCTTGACCGTCGGCTTCTCCTCTCCCACCTCCAGGGCCATCCTCCTCCAGGGTCCAGGAGGAATATTTTATTCACTCTGATTTTATTTTGCGGTCTCACCTACCCTGTGAGCCCTTTCCTGAACCCAGGGACATGTTTGTCCTCGACGGGAGGCTTCTTGCCCGTGTCACTCACCGTACTGTCCCAGTGTCGCTACTACTTTCTGGTAACCATCACAAGACTATTTCACTTTTCATCATTCCATCACCTACTTCACCATTAGTGCTAGGTCTCCCTTGGCTTAAACTCCACAACCCACACACAGACTGGTCTACCTCGTCCATTACCAATTGGATCCCATTCTGTCATTCTCACTGTTTACACCCTGCCATCCCTACCACTGTAACTATCACACCAGTTCCACCCTAACCAGTAGATCTCACCTTCGTCCCCACTGATTATCATAGCCTCCAAAAGGTTTTTAACAAGAATCGTGCTTGTTTCCTTCCACCTCACAGGCCCTATGATTGTGGCATTGACCTACTCCCTGGCGCCCCCTATCCTTCCAGTAAACTCTACCATCTCTCCAAGACCGAGCAGGAGGCCATGGAAGCTTACATCACTGACTCTCTAGCTGCTGGACTCATTCGTCCTTCCTCTTCACCGATGGGGGCTGGTTTCTTTTTTTGTTAAGAAAGACAAGACCCTTCGCCCCTGTATTGACTACAGGGGCTTGAATGACATCACTGTTAAGAACAAATATCCCCTTCCACTCATTGACTCTGCCTCTGGCCCTCTCCACCAAGCCACTATCTTTTCTAAATATGGCTCACAGAAAAAAATCTAAATAAGTCACAATATCCTAGAGGTCCTAAAGACAAATAAGCATGTCATAGAATTGAGTTTTGATGGTGAGTGACTTAAATTAAAAAGAATAAAATCCTGTGAGTGGATCCTGACTCCACAAACACTAAGAATGACAAAGTAAATACAACTGAGAGGAGAATTTTTATAGATCAAATGTTACATAATGTCATTACAGAGATATGACAATATCAAACACACCACACAGTAAATGTATTTGAATTATAAGCAGCTGTCAAAGACACGTCACTAGTCACGAGGACAAGTGATGCATGGTCCCTCCTGCATGATCCGAATGTCAGCTTTATGATTCCTGAAGAGAAATAATAAACAATTACCAGGCAATGCACAATAAAAATGGATTATCATGTCAGGGTATTGGCTTTAATTCCTGCTCTCCATTGTGTTTTCTCCTTGTTTCCAATTCCTACTGTTTTAATTCTTAATCTGCTTTTAGATATGCACCAAATTCCAGGTAATCTTCTGAAATTATGTGGACAAGCCGTACATGAGGCTGTAATGTCCGAGTTAGTAAAATCTCAGGATAATATCCGATTGAGCCTATGTGAGAAAACCGCAGAAGATTATCCACGGTGTCATTGTATCCAATACATGTGACTGATGAAATAGGTTACAGCATGATTTGCTGAAAGGGAAATTTATCAAGACAAATTTGGTTTTCTATTTAGAGCTTTAGCCTGAACATTTATTTAATAAAGTAGCATTTCGGACAATGGCTGATGATTTACATGGTAGGAGCGATATTGATGCAGATAACAGCAGTTCTTTTATTGACGAAAACAATGGTGAAAATAACAATGAAGAAGATTCAGACCCCGACGATGTTCCTGTTGCCCCTCTCAACGAGGCTCAGTCTGTAAGAGACCTTTTGAGAGACTGCTTTTACGTTGAAAAGGGTACAGGAAGTGTTGTAAATATTTGTGTTTGTGACATACTTGACAGATACACATTAACATTGTGGTGAAAGATTATTTTCATTGTCTATTTTGCTGGTCACAGCGGACAAAATAGGCAAGACCTCGAATCTCTAGAAGAGCAATGCGGCTCACGCCACTGAGCTGCGCCTGAGCCACACTGCTCACTGCTTGTGGACGCTCTGACCTGATAACATGGGCGTTCAAATGAAAAGCAAGAGGTTCCACATCCCGCATGCGCTGTCATTACCCTGTGATTGTCTGCACCCGTTCCTCAGGTGTTTAACCTGTGTTCAATCAACCCAGCCTCCCCTGTGTATATGGGTCTCTGTGCTTCCCTTTGTCTTTGTCAGTTCGTCCTTTCACTGTCATTCCCTTTCACCTTCACATCCTTCACTCGTAACTCTTTCTTGTTCCTAGTGTTTTCTTTTGATCCCAGTGTTTTGTGGACTTTTTTTTTACCTTATTTTCTGTAAGTACCTTTGTCTTTTATTAAAGGGCACTTTGTGTTATTCTACCTGGCTTCTGTATTTTTGTGTCAACCTGCTCCTTATACACACCCTGACACGCACTGCTTTTGCAGCCAGTGTGGCCCGAGTGTAACAGGAAATATAGACTTTGTAATTGAAGCAGGTTCCAGTTCCTACTAACTCACTAAGTTTTCACTTAAATCTGATATAGGATATTTTCATTAAGGTTTTATATTCATTCATAATTTCTCTTTTTTTTGTGTACATTTGTAACGTGCAGAAACTGCTTTTGATTGAACGTTCAATTCATAATAAAAATGGACAGAAACTGTAAATTTACAATCAGTTCTCTCCCTGGTTCTGGAAAAAAACACTATATTCTCATATAATATAGATAGATGAACACTCTTATTTTCTGTGACTAATTTACAACTAATAGTTTCACTTGAGTATTTTAATGTATTTTATTTCTACTTCTATACATCTCAGTGTATAGCTGTGGTCAGATGAAAGTTTATTTAATTTTGGACTGTTTCTCATTTTTTATTGAAATATGGATATGTTTACTGTTAATGTTTTACTCACAGTCTGTGAAGACACAGCAAACATTCGTTGTGGTAGGTGATGCAGTCACTGCCACATACTGGACAAAACATCAGAGGACATATCGCACCCCGGCTCATGGTATCAAAGGAGAACTGCAGCAAAAAACAGATACAATTACCAACGAACACAGCAACAACATAAACAGGGAACCATCTAACTTAATCTGGGTTTGGGTGCACAGACTAGGGTTAGGGATATGAATAGGAGTGATGTTTTTGCTTCAGAATGGTGTTAGGTTTAGATGCTCTGGTTCTAGTCAGTGATTCATCAGTTACAGCAAATATATACTTTTCTTTGTCACATATTTTGTGCCTCCAAACAGATAAAAAACATCAGCAGCTTCTTTTCCATTTTACCTGCATCAAAATTTCACTTAATATTTTCAATTTTAACGTTGAACCATGGACCATGGACCATGGACCTAGCTAGTTTACTTTGTTTTACCACATTTTACTAGCACAAGGTCCAAAGTGCCACAGAGAGGCAACATTAAGAGGATAAAAGGAGAAGCTAAGGGGCCGATCTTTTTTTTTTTTTATAATCACTTGTTTTAACATTGTGAGGTTTGACATTTTCCATGATTTCCCAGAGAATAATGCATTGGTCTTCATCAAAAAATTCAAGCATATTTCAGGGGCTGATATCTGTTAATTATTAATTTTGGTGCAGCCCCAATAAAAAATACAAATCGTGCCATTATATGTTAATGTTGATGAAGTATGCAGTTAATTTGTAAATGATAATATAACATGATTAGTCTTTTTATTGCCCATCAAAATAATCACCAATATTAACTTTGTGATGAAGTGTAGCTTGATAAATCTCTAAAAAAGGAAATACATCCAAATGTCTGTTTTAATGACAGTATTCATATTAATGAATGGTGTTATTTACAACAATTTTGCAACATTTCTGGTTCTGCATAGCAGAGGAGAATGCACATTTAAAAACCATACTAAGATGACACCGAAATGTTGTTAGATAATGTCACCCTTATCATTGGATGGGCAGACCCTGGTGAGTACATCATATTAAGTATTGAAATCACGGAACATACACCCTTGGTCAAAAATAAGTAAAAGCATAGACTGGGTTAGATATTTATATTTAATATTGAGATCAAACTGGTCAGGTTACATTTTCTTTTTATTACATTACATTAAGATATTAAGACAAGTTCAGGCTGTAAAATAAAAAAGACTTAATAGAAGTTTTATTTGATATGTTTCTTACCATCCTGTTACAGCTTTGTTGTGCCGTAGTTTCTAAAAAAAGGAAAAACACAAACTCATTACAAGTTTATCAGGCTTGTTATGCACTTCATGCCTTTCCAAGCTGCCTCCTGTACAGTCTTAACAGGAGTCTACACAGAGTAATTCTAACGGACATGATGTTATACAGGTAAGTTTCAGATGAACACAAATCTGACAATTCATTTAGTTGTAGAATTTGTGAAGGGGTGCCTTGTTGCCACTGTGGAGCTGGACAAAGTGACATTGTCGCAATGTATCAGTTTGTCTCAATTCAACAGTCGCAGAGCAGATTACAAGATAGTAAAAAAACACAAGGCACAGGATTTTTCCATTCTGAGAAGATATGTTCTCTGTTTTGGGACAACTTACCGCTGTGGGCACTTTTTCTATTGGCTCACTAAAAAAGAATGTTCAGCCCGACCCAAACCTAGAAAACAAGCCACTCGAAGCATCATCATCACTACCATCTGACATGAGATGCCTCATCAAAGAGCTGCATATCCAGCCATCGCATTAGAGAGGTTAGTGTGATACATTTTTTTTATTATTATTAAATTATTTTGTATGACCCTTGGAGGACATTGTAAATATTGAAATGATCCTTGATAGTAAAAAAGTTCCATACTAAGGTCTCACCATGACTATACACCTGACTGTCCTACCAAGTCTGCAGTTCTCAGTTACCACTAATTCATTTTAAACTAGTTACTTGTTAAACAGATTGCACCATTAAAACTTAAGAAAATAAGGTTCATCAAAAATAAACATAAATGACAGTTTTAAAAATATTTTATAACGAGGCTCAGACTTAACATGTTACTGCAATCAGCTGCAGAACAAGTCAAGCTTTATCTAGACTGTATTTCACTATTCATCAGACTTTTCTGACACTGTTCATACACCTGTCCTGGTTCACGCTTACCTGTAAAGATGAAAATGGTCATACACATGAGCAGTAGAGTCCTGTCAACCATCTTGGGTGAAAACTCAGAACCTCCGATGAAACCACAACATTAAATAAATGTGCAGGACCTTTGTGGCTGTGAAGGTTGGTGTTGGTATTATGTTCTACAGGGGGCGGGCTCTGTGTGGTCACCTGAACCAATGTCAGCTTCTGTTGTTGCGATGGCTGCTGCTGTCTTTTGAATTTTATTACAATTTTCGGTTCAACATGCAGCCTGAAATATCATCAAGAAAAAACGAACTCACCAAAATTGAGAAACCAAATGAATGATTGAAAGAGTTTGTAATGTTTGTTGTTGAATAAACATTTGATTTTCAACCATGACTGACGGATAAGTACATAAAGTGAAATATAATACTCACAGCATGTGAAAAAAAGGGTCCCAGCTCCAATCATCGCTCAGGGTCTTTCTGTGTGGAGTTTGCATGCTCTGCCTGTCTGTGTAGGTTTGCTCTATGTTGTATATCTCTGCCAACTAGTGCAGTTTCAGTCGACATACACTTTTTTACACACATTACATACATTCATATGAGGTTATGTGACCTTTGAGCACATAAATCTAATCAATTGATGAAACTATTAATCAAGTCCAGTGACAGCTGGTCAACATTTGAAGAAATTCCGTAAAGGCTGACCTGAGACATATTTAAGAGTCAGGAAACATGTTTGGCAAGGTCACAGTGACCTTGACCTTTGATCACCAAAATCTGACCAGTTCACCCCATAGTCCAACTGAACATTTTTGCCAAATTTGAAGAAATTCTCCCAAAACATTCTTGCGATATATCGTGTTCACAAGAACTGGGCGGATAGATGGACAACCAGAAAACATAATGTCTCTGGATACTGTGCACTTCAAAAAAAGTGTGCAAATATTTGGTGCCCATGATGAACATTTCTTGCTGGACTGGTTTTTTACGATGTGGTACTGGCCTGAGGTGGTTTCTGACATCCCTATGAAAGCACATCATTGTGATTTTACTAAATAAATTTGCTTTTCGGCACATTACAATATTGTAGAATATGTATTTTTTACTTGAAATTCATTGCACTTACCATTATCAACAAAGACAGGTGCAGGTTGTGCAAAAAGTTTAAATCTTTTTGAAGGATTTTGTTTCTCTTAAGAACTTGAGTCAAACTACCTGAATAATCTTTATTATTTAAGGGGCCAACATAAGCCCTGTTGCTGTCTTGTTTTTGCTTTCGTTGTTATTTTTTGTCTGATAAAAGTATTCATACAACCAAAGAACTGTAAGAGAAAAAAACAAAAATACGACACCCATTGACCTAAAGAAATATTATGAAAGTACTAATTTCTGGACATTTCACATTCTAAATAAATAGCCTGTATGTCCAACTGAGTCATTTTTAATCAGTTTGATTCAGAGTTTGAGTCACTGCAACCCATGGTCAATTCTCAAGTCCATTGCTCAATACTCTGTCGGAATATGCAGTTAAACATCTTTAGCTCTATACGCTGACAATGTTAGCACACATTCTTTTGATACTAGATATTACAGTTTACAAGTCCTACTTACCAACAATGTAGCATATTAAATGCTACATTGTTGGTAAGTAGGACTTGTAAATCCTACTCGAATCCTGATGGGACTTTGATTATTGCCACTTTATAAATTACATTTTTCCTCTATAATCTCCCCTTTCCACTGTCAATTTCCACTCTGACCTTTAACAGTTAGACAGATTTTATTTGAAATAAAACTAACTTCTTTCATAAATCATACACTTCCAACATAGATCTGATACTGATATGAACACAGACATATCTGTGACATTAAAAACAGATATATGATATACAGATATATAATCCTCTCTTGATTTCTCCAAGATTGATAGATGTCCCATATTTACTTGAGATTAACTTTAGATATGTTGCTTTCACAGAACACCGAATGTGGATTGTCGATCATGTTATGAAAGGTACAAACAGTAGGAATGAAAACAGCAACCAATAACTCTCTAAATGTGCTTACAATTGTAAAGACAGACTTGATCAAAACATGTATGTTTGTGGGTTTGCTGTGGTTTCAGCTGTTGTGAGTCATGCTCTGAACATCAATCCATTGTTCAGTGTGCCTGATAACCAGTCAAGAACCAATAGCCGGTTGGCTAGTAGGCCAGTAGGTTGTCCGTCCATCCATCCGTCCTTCTGTCATTCTTGTGAACGCAATATCTCAAGAACGCCTTGAGATAATTTCTTCAAACATTCACTGCCTGATTAGATTTTGGTGGTTGAAGATCAAAAGGTCAAGGTCACGTGAGATCGCATAATTGTGAATGTGATATATCAGGAATGCCTGAGGTGAATAGCAATACATATGGCACAAAGATTCACTTGGACTCAAAGATGATCTCATTAGATTTTGGGGGTCAAGGTCACTGTGGCCTCTAAAATCACATGTGTTGTGTTGTGAATATGATATCTCAGGAAGGCCTCGAGAGCATCCTTTCACATTTAGCACAAATATTCACCTGGATTGATGGATGATTAGATTTTGGTGGGTGTCGTAGAAATTTACTGAATCTAACTGTCCTGTTATTGAGATTTACAGAATCCTCCTGTCCTGACATGACTATGTTCAAAGTTCAGTTGGATTGACCTGAAACATCCTTGTATAATTCTGCTTAATGTTTGCATCTGTCTGATACCAAGAGGTGTTCTCTACTTTGGACCTAAACGTCCCAGTGACTATTTGTTGTTCTGCCCAGTGTCTATACACTCAGGAGAGGGGGGGACATTTGACCCATTCTCTGCTGACGTCTGAGCGCTGGACACGTCCTGTCTGGCTGATATCGAAGGATGACGTGTAGCCCCTCGATCTGTGCATAAAAGCACGCACCGGATAGGAGCCATTTGTCAGATTCTTGAAGCCTGCAGTGGCTTTGAGAATTCTGTCCCTATTTGGCCAAATAGTAACATTGTCACTCTGTTTGTGTTCAAATATATTCTCTGTAAATTGTTTCTCGACCATTAATTAAATACTTTGATATCATTGAATTGATCTCTCAGTCTGATGGTTTATTTCCTCACCAGGGAATTAAATGCAAATTCCCACCACAGTGGGCAAGGTTGTGACCTCATAAATCATGTTAATCTTAAATGTGATATCTCAAGACCCACTTGAGGGAATTCTTTCAACTTTTGATCAGTTGTCGTTTGGACTCAAAGAGATGATTAGATTTAAGTGGTCAAAAGTAAAGGTCAGGTGACCTCATAGTCTGAAACTGTACTGGTTGACGGAGGCATACAACCAACCGCATTTAGGTATGTTATACGATGCCTTACTCTCCCCACATGAAATGAAAATAAATAACTGGCAATCAGATGCAAGAATTCATCTCCTTGTCCTGATGAACCCTTGCGCCCTTATGCTTTTCTGTTATTTGATTCACCTTAGTGTTGATGTTACTGTTTCATGTTATTGTATGCTATCATCCTCAGTAGCTCAGCTGATGGAAATAAAATGCTTAGAATGAGCTCACTTTTATTGAAAGATTTTCAGAACCAGCTCTGATCTGATGTGGGTTCCTTCCTATCCACATTCAGTCAATATATTTGTATTATTACTATTTCATATCAGATACCTGTCAGTTTTACAGACTGTTGAGGAAAATTCTCCCACTGCATAGTATATCTAACAGTGAAACAATTTGAGTGGTTTTTTTTTTCAATAAACTTAATTTATCTGACATTTTGTGGAGTGACAGTGTATGAAATAAAATATATATTTATTTTTTAATAAAGATGCATAATTGACAGTTTACTACTATTATATATTATGATAGTCTGATTATTGTAGTGTATACCTTATATGGGTTTTATTTTATGCATCTCAACTCAGGGTTTGCATCCTGCCTCCCAAATGTCAGGTTGTGGTAAAAAAGTGTGAGTCTCCAGCTTTCCACTTTAAGCCTTTCTTTGTCCTGTGTCCGATAATAAATTGGACATCTGAACTGGGCTTTGGTCTTTTGGTCAGATTTTCAGCAAACCTTTTGAAAATGTCACGTCATTGATTACAATGACTTTTTGAGGGAAAAAAAACAGTAGAATAATCAATAGCAAAAGTAAGTAAAGGTATTTCAGCCTGGACCACAGTGGTCCACTGACTGAATTACCATTCCCCGGTCTAATGTGCCTAAATAAGTCATTCGTCTTGCATCACAAGACATAATTCCTTGACTTGTTTATTAATAAACCTAAACCACCTCCATCTTACGTAACTGCTTTAATAGCTAAACCTACCTGCACGACACATGATACAGGATGTGGACCCCAGTTATGTTCAAGTTTATCCAAAGGCCTTTTCCTCTTTGCCTCCATTCTCTGCCTGCTCTTCCTCGCCCTCTCTGGCTGATGTGTGCTCCACTCCACCAACACATGCTCTGCCGAGTCACGCTGAGCCCCCTCTCAATTCCCTGCCTTTCTGTTTCTTTGCTTTTCACAGTGTCTACCAACCGTCTTCTCCCCCTCCTTTCATCACACTTGCTTAAATACCCAGCAGGATGTTTTCTTTAACCTCTGCTAATGTTCTTTTTATTTGTCTCCTTCCCTGCCTCCCTCCAGTCTCTCTATCATCTTCTCTCTGCTCTTATCCAATTTTGTAGCTACTCTGTTCGTTTCTATTGTATGTTATATTTTATTCTTTGGATATTCAGATGAGTGACTTACAAGGAGTTCAACATCAGAATGAGTTTAAATTCTTTGACAGAGAATCCACAGCAGCAGTGAAAAAGTTCATGCTCAAAATGCGTGTACAATATTTCTATTAGAACAGAATGGTGTAAGATACAGAAAACCGAAATAGAGGACGCACAGTCAGTCATGAGGGTAGAATCATTCAGTAAGATGGTAAACATGGATGAAAAAAGACATTTTACTTAACAAAGGACGGTTGAAAGTGAAGGTTGTATTTTCAAAAGGTAAATGGTCCCTATGGCTGTTCTGTATCATTAAAATTTGTCTCAAGCAGCCATTTGAGGAAACATGTTTGGACATGGGTGAGCTTCATGGCATTGGCTCATTATAGTTTCATATGATATTTTCTTTTTACTTTTAATGGGTCTATAGAGTCAGTAGGGCCCTGCTCAGACCTGGTATTAAGATCTGTCCTGAAAGATCCCATCACAAGTGGACGGATGTAAGTGTCTGTGTCTCCTGTGATAAGATCTAACTTCCCAGCTATATATGCAAATAATCATGTCTGTCATTTTTGTTCCCAAAATGGTGTTGTTTTTACCCAGTATGAGTTTACAGATGTGTCCAGTGTCACGGTGATATCCTGAGTTTATGTCTGGGGGGTTGGGGTGAGCAGAGAAAGATGGGGAGGAGAGGGGAGTTGTGCACCATCAGGTATCAGCTCTGACTAGTTATAATGAAAACAATAAGAGTGTAAAGATGTTATTGATTATTAATGATAGCAGCAACAATTCATATAATCAATAATAAGTATTATTATCATTATTATTAATACTAATTGTTGTTATCCTGCAGCTGTGGAGTCAGAGATACCTGCAGAGAGAGGGGGGGGAGCGAAAAAACACAAGGTTGTATAGTCAAATATGTAAATTAAACATATTCTTGGTATGTGTCCATGCAAATAATTTCATCAGTTGCATTAACATTTTGTAGAAAACATATTTTCAATTGTACAGAAACTATATTCATTCCCCCCTCAGGATGAGAGGTGGATGATAATTTGTTCAAATTTTAATTTGGCCAAACCTGGTTTTATGACCAAATACCTACGAGACTAATGACTTTCCCTACAGCCTCAGCTCTAATTATTAAGTCTCCCCTACATCTACCCTCCCTGTTATTGTCACTCCCCACCACCACTTTTCTTAATGTTGTGCTCCCTAGTGTTGAGTTCAGAGCCACTGTTTCAATTTTGATTCCATTATTGGCTCCCCAAAAGAAAAACAGTGGTGCGTGTGCTCTATGCACCAAAAACAAAAACAGAATCCTGAGCATATAGAGAGAAAGTCTCGATAATGGTGACAGATGCATGTTGCTTACATGCTTGTGAGTATTTTATAGGGGTCTCAAGTACAACTGATGCCTCGAACAACAGTTAGCCTCGAAAAAGATTAGAACAGATATAAAACAATCTGTATTCAAATACATCATAACTAATATATCAGCATTTCACATACTGTATATGAAGTCAGCTAGAAGGTCATAGATCTGATTCGAATTTGCTTTTATAATGTTTTCGTCTGCAATATCAAATAAGTTCTTTTAAATATATTTACAGATTCTTAAATGAATGTGTATGGATTACTTGACACGCGGAGATTTGAGACTGTTTTCTAAATCTTTTGTAAAACAAATGTAACAATCTTTTGCACCACCTTGCTGGTGTGTAAGCAGATGCCCTGGGAGTCATGGCTGGCACACACAGAGGCAGGCAGGCTCATTGAAGTGGCTTTCTACAAACACTGGAGAACAAATACCAACAGGATGGCAAGCAGGTACAGGAATGATTTACAAGAACAAAACAGGTGACAGGATGTACCTGGCAGGAACAAACTCCTTAACATGCAGAATATGAATGTTGCAACAATATTGGAACTGGCTGTTGAGAAGATGTGCAAGGGACTGAGGTGAATCCAGTGACGGAAGGAAATCGACTTTTGTCGGCTTTTGTTGTACAGGAGGAGAAAAGCAGGTCTGAGGTAGAATGGCTTCAATTAACAGCAGCCTCACCCTGGTTAAACATCATCTGCCAATGCCGCAGGCATCCATGGTGTTTCTCACCTCATGTGACCCTTTTTATGCATGTCACCTTGTTCCCAGAACTCAGCAATGAACTTTGCGAATGCAACATTATTAATGCTGATGGAAACAATTTGGACAAAACTAAGGGTCAGGAGGTAGCATCTTGTCCACTTTTCAGACTGCCAGTGATCCCTGGCTCCTCCAGTCCTTATGTCCAAGTGTCCTTGGACTTCTCACGTGATACGTAGTGTTTGAGTGTTGTGTGATAGAGAAGTGTTGTATAATGGGTAAATACGACCTGTAGCCTAAAGTGCTTTGAGTGGTCAGTTAGACTTAAAAAGTCCTTATACAAGAAGTCCCATTACCACAACCCTATAGTTATCCTTTTCAAAAGGCAGGTTACAGCAATCCACCCTCAGCTCTCTTTGCTTGTCCTCCTTGTTCATCTCTGTGAATGTTAAATCTGGTTGACATGACCTGTCACAGCCTCCACACCAACAAGATGACTAGTGCAAAATTGAACACAAAGGGAAGATTGTCCAGATGTTGCTCACTTCTCTTCCAGGCATCCATCGTTGTTCATTTAAGAAATGATCCTGTGTTAAAGTGGATGGGAGAATAAGTGGCCTGAGGATTGGATCCATGAATTTAAGATTGAACGGTTGCTTGTCTCTGAATGTTTGCCCTGTGAAGGACTGGTGACCTGTCCAAGGTGTACCCTTCCTCTCACCAAATGTAAGCTGGGATTGGCTCCAGCCCCCTACATGACCCTCAAAGGAGAAGGAGTTTTGGTAATGGATGGATGGATGATTGGATCTTTCTTTCCTTCTTTTTTCCACAAGCTTAAAGGCATGTGGTATTACCTTTTTCAAGTTTTAGGATGGGTAGCCTTTTCTGCCTCTTTTGTGTAAATAAATGTATTTAATTACACAAAGGGACATGTTAATAAGTTGTTTCAAAAGTGTATTTTTATATATTAAGTATATTGTATCAAATAGAGATATAGACGAGTACATTCTCAACAGCATTTATTTTGCAAAAAAACCCAATAATCTTAGAATTAATTATGTGCTACAACAAAACTAACATTTGTTTTTCTAATGGAGCAATAGGAGAACACGTTTGTGGTCATGTGGCAGCTGTGAGACAAATTGCATCAGGGAACACACAAATGAAAGTATCAAGGAACTGGACTGGAGAGTGAAATATTTAAATGAGGTATTATCCCCAACAGTGTTACCATGCTTCAAATATTTTCACAAAAACTAGAACACTGACGAAACTAGCCTTTAAAGTTCTCTCTTATAACACCAGCCTGTCAGCGTGGTTCTAATATAACTGGGCCACATTGAAGTTTTTTGCCAGGAACACCAGCCTGTTGAGATCTTCGGACTTCAAAGCTGCTCTGGTGCTTGTCACAATATTGCCCCCTGTGTTGAGTGCACGCTAGGAGGGTGAGCTTGTGGCCAGGAGACATAAATATATCTTCGCCAGGTGGCTGATGCGGGGGAAGTGGGAACACTTCAGCTATCACCATAGTTGTCTAGCACCACATAAATGCCTATTTGAAGAAACAGGCCAGGCTGTTCTGTAATTTGTCCCTTGATTTTTTTAAATCTAGGTATATGTGCTTTTTTTTACTCTGTTTATCGCACACACTAATATACCAAGGCAAATTCCTTGTATTGTGAAAAAATACTTGCAATAACTTGGTTTTGATTCCATGAGATATTATTAAAAACATTACTAAGACCAATTATAGCATCTACAAATAAAACGTTGTGTTTTGTAGTCTGGTTAGCCTATTGTAGATAGTAAACCTTAAGAAAAGCCTGGCTGCATGTAGGCCACTATTTCACTTAATGAACAATAACAGTTATAGGATAGTTAGACGGCACCTCACTATTGGTTATTTACATATAATATGTGTCCTAAACTTGCAAGACGCGTCCAGTTATTGATCTCCAGATCCATCCCTATCTATGGTTTTAATGGGCACCATATCCTTAGCAATGTACAGCGTGATTGCCCATCTCATATCTTTCTATCTCTTGTTAGTCTTGTCGTATGGTAGAACAGTGGTAAACAATGCCTGGAGTGAGACCTGGCACTGCTTGGGCCCCTGCTGGTTTTCACCTGAGTGCGGGTTGCCTCTCTTATTAGTGGAAATGGAACAGGTTGCTTGTGTTTCCCCTTTTTGCTATCACGACACGACAAAAAGGGTCGCACAATACTGTAGTTTTCACTGTGTCGAATGCTTTACAACGTTCCAAAAAACTGAGACCCCCCCCTTGTTTTGGAACAAGAGTTTCCTTTCATGTTTCTGCCTTAGTCTCGGAACGCGGAAAAAAAGACCTTGAATCTGTAGAAGAGCAGCGTGCCGGTGTGCCAGCTCTAATCTGTTAACATAGGTGCGGAAATGAAAAGCCAGCCATTCCTCAGCCGGTGTGGCCCAGGAATAAGGGCAAGTGTTAACAGCACAACTGAACATTTGAAGAAAATAAAATGCTTTTTGTTTTGGCTACTGCTAATTAGGCAGTTGAATTAGCATGGTGATGAAGGTATTTTACAATCTATGTCATGGTGCACTATCACACTGTTGATGACCTTTTTTTAATCCAACAGCCATATATTTTTGACAGTTATTCATCTTTTGCACTGATGATTCAATCAGAGTAGCTCTATGTCCGTCCAAGCTGCCAAGTGCTCCATCTATTAGTCAACTCACATTGTCTATGGGTGTAATAAATGGGACTTCTAAATCTATTAGTCAAATTTATGTTTGTTGTGAGAGGCGTTCACTGCTCCTAAGAGCCACCAGAAATAATAAATGATGTTGGCAGGACAGATACATTAGTCACTTCTGACTGATTAACACCAGACAAAATATCCCCAAACCAAAATATGCTCACAGCAACACAATGTTATGCTAAATGAATGAAGTGAAACAAAGCAGCTCATGTATTTTCGTAAAATATTACACGTATTTCTGTAAGGTTTATTGTGTGTTTTCTTGTAAATCTTGCTCTATCCTACTCTTTATATTTCCTATATTTTTTGACGGAATATTTTCACTGTTATGGACCATAACACCAAGGAGAATTCTTCGTGTGTAAAATCCCATTGGCAAAAAACATGATTCTGAAAACAACTCTTTTTTTTAAAGCAAATTGATATTTTTACGGTTCTTAGTTCTGTCTTTTTTTCTGTGTGAATACACTACAAACTTACAATGGTAAGAATTCAAATGCAGTTTCTATCTGGGACACACTAATGTCCTCAGCTAATTTATACTAATATGTCTTAAGCCCCTTTTGGACTGGATTCAAATTACAGGGTGAGGTGGGAAATGAAATATTCACCCTGCTCCTTGGTAATTAAACTCATTGTTCCGTACAGGATTTTAACCATGGTAAATTAAAGGATATGGTGTGTAAGAGATGTGGCTATTCAGCTGAACAAAGCAAAGAGAGAAATATAAGAGCCTAAATAAAACCCTCATTGATGTAATTTAGCTTCACTTATGCTTTCAGTAGATGTGATTACTTCAAGTATCCATCACGAATAAACATGATTAATTCCACTTGAAAACCATGGGAAAAAGACGCTTCAGGACTTCCCAGACGATCATTACATTTTTAAGTTTCCTTCAGTATCAGTTTGATTCAGTAAAAGTAGTTTGTACATCTATGATTACACTACAAACAGGAAAAGCTAAAAGTTAAAATGAAAAGATTAAAAGATTAAAGCAAATACAGACTAGACTCTCTGATGTGATTGGATTATTTTGTTTCCATATCATTTCAACTGCAGTTATTTAGGGGTAAAAAACAACATTCTGAGGTGCTGAAGGCCAGATTCAAATCACTGACCGGGAAAGGTAATTATGACCTCGACATCCTGTCAAAACGGGGTATTGTTCCTTTGAAACCCTTTGTACAGTTTGGGAAATATTAAGGTTGTTTGTCATCCATTCCAGTCTATCACAGTCACACACTAAACCCTAACCCTAACCCTTGTGGTTGCAGCTTATCCATCTCATCTCACTTCCACCCAGGCATTCTTCCTTTTCCACAAATTAAGCATTTTTGTCTCTAATTTGGCAAAGTTAGCAGCCAGAGCTGAACCTTAATGGCTTTTAGACACAGACACAACAGCTGTGTTTTCTCCAGCATAAAAAAGCAGCAGATGAGTAAGAGCCAAAAACACCTCAAAAGTAAAAATTGAAATACTGTAAAAAATGCCCTTTTCTCAGAATACTTTTATCAAGGATAAGATGAGACTGAATCTGACCCTTGCTGTCTCATATACATTTTCATCTCACTGTTACTTTAATTTCTCAGTGAAAACAATTGTCATCAAGCTAAATATTATATTTGATTCTCAACTCAACATTAATAGGCACTATTGATGTGTAAATATTACATATTTTTTTGCTTCAAAAGGTTTAATTTTCAGCCCAGGAAAAGAAAAGACACTTGTACATTCCCGTCTGCTCTTGCCTGAAGGAGCCTCATTTATAATCCTGCTCGTGCAGAAAGGAAAGCACTCCAGTTATTTTACACAAATGGTGCTGCATCTCTCAACCTGCCTGACCAGTATGCTAATACATTCTAAATGTAACTTCGACTTTGACGAAGAGACACCTGCACACTGTCTGTACTTGCTCAACTGGGAACATTTAATACAAGGTTTGAGTCGCACACTTGCACATAGAATAAACATCATAATAAACAAAAGGCAGGTTTGACAGTGACTAATCATCACAACCTTTTCATAAGATGAACTCTTATGAACTCCTCCTACCACTTGTCACAGGACATCATTCTTATAATACATATAAAATAGTAAAATCCCATTAACTACAATCAAGTATATGAATATTTAACAATATGATAGCCTGTACTCTTAGACCCATGACTTCAAATTGCATTAGTGCCAGCCATTGGCAGTGGTGACAATAGTTTGGAAAACATGTTTGATAAATCTCCAATTGAAATCACTTAACTTTTTGATTTTGGTTCCTTGAAACAAAACAATACAAAGATTGTATTAAATACATCTGTACAAAGTATACAGACCAAATATGTACAAACAGTTTTTCAGAAGGAAGCATGTCATAAAGGTTCCGGCTTCAGTCCCTTATCCCACAGACCCCTGGTTCTGTGTCCAGTTGGGCCACTCCCCACTTCACCAGGCTGTGTGGGTATTGCTAAGAAAGATGAGAGAGAGAAAGAGAGAGTTTAATAAAAGAGAAAGATATGTTTAATAAATGAATATAACATAGGATAAGATAGACACCTACATACAAGTGTCTCAGTGGTGACTCAGGATTCAGTGTTTTCGCCTGTTTAGAAGCACATAGGCTGAACACACACACACACACACACACACACACACACACACACACACACACACACACACACACACACACACACTGCTCTTTATTCTCCCACCCTATCCCACCAGCACCACTTCTCTCTTAAAAGCAGCAGCTCCCTGTCTGACACCTCATTGATCTCCACTCATATTGTTTAATGTGGGGCCAAGAAGTCACTGTCGTTGGATTTTCTGAATGGGAGTGCAAATCAATACCTCCCTTTTCTTGTCTCTTTCCTCCTAACACTCAACCCTAAACCTTTCCACTTGTGCCCCTTCACCATCCCAAATTATGGGCTTATCGATATGTATCTTCTTGGGGCTCCGAAATGTCTGCCAGCGTGGCTGCTTTGGCTGCTGATGGGACGGGGCCGGGCTGTAATGCCCTCTTGCCAGCACTAGACAGGTATATTTAGCATTTAGCCATTAGCAATGCTCATTGATTTGAACTTGGGAGGAGAGGGATAAAGGTGATAATATACCTCCGATTTTTTCCTCCTTCTCCTTGGTCCTTTTTTTCAGTCTCTGCATGTATCATCGTATTGCCTGCAGCTGCACTAAATTCTGCTGGCCGACTGTAATGACTGGAAAATGAAATGGAGGTCGAGGGTTGAGGCTGAGCCGGAGAACATTAAGCAGCTGATCAATACGGCACTTGGATTTTCCTGGTCACATTAAGTAGCACATCTAATATGCCCTGTGCTGTTCGATGCTCAGCACGCATCATTTAATTATGCTGTGATGTGTTACAAGCAAGTAGCCTAATTCATTACGATTAAGAAGAGGTGGCCCTGTCTGCTTCTCCTCCACTTATTATTCTAAAATATGGTCCCCTTGGAAACATGATGTTCAATTAAAGAGAGGCTTCACTACACTATCGAACATCGCAATTGAATAACAAGATGAAACAGACGGAAATAGAAACACAATATGCCACAGTTTGTGTAGTTTAAGAGGGGAGGATGGAGTGGACACAATCACTCCCTTCCCAAAAAAGCCTTGTAATACATGTACAAATATTATTGGCTAATATTTGAATTAGTATCTGATTCAACCAAATGTCCTTCAAGCAAAATATAGAGCTTTAGTCATACCTTTCAAAATGAGTGATTTTTAATCCAATATCCCACCAGCAAGCGGTCAATGTTTATTAATGCGCATTATGAAAAGCTTCATATGACCATTGGAGGTCCACTACTACGTTAGAGCTAGGGTTTCAAACCTTGAAAAACAGGCTATACTTTGAAAAATGCATCCGACACATCCCGCCCCCTCCTATCAGCCCTCTGTCTGGCAGGGAGCACACAGGCAGGCAGGTTGGTTAATGACAGACAGGCACACCCAGCCAATCATTTTATTCAGTCTGAACCAGATAATAATGGTTCAAAGAAATCAAGACTAATTGTTGCTAGAAGCATCAAGTCATCAAAGTTATTGACCAACTAGATTGTTGGTCACTGCCTTCACTGCCAACCAATTCTATTATTTTCTTGTGCCTTGCAAAACAGCTAAAAAAACATCACCAACAATTTTACACACCACTGTTTTCTGCTCTCAACAAATGCTCCAGATTGGTTTGTCCTTGAATGACAAACATGTCTGTGGCTCAGAAGGTAGATTGTTCACTAAAATGTACTATTGCTATTATTATTTTCATGATAACAACCAGTCTGATTGTACCACACACCAGTTGCACAACTGGTATCTCTCGCTTCTCTTTTCCCAGCTCCCCCTCTGTCTTGTCTCCCCCCATGTTTGTCCTTTGCAAATGTCCCCCACCCTGAGTCTTTTATTTTCTCTTCATTGTTGCCAAGTTTTTGCTATTCCCAAAGTAGGAGTCGACCTTCCCCGTAGAGTGCATTGAGGTTGTGATCATAGTTGTTAAACAGAAGACAGTTTGGATCAACCATGACCCTTGGAGGTGGGACGTCCTGCCAAACTGAGCAATCTGGGGAGAATGGGCGAGATACAGAGGTGACCAAGAAACTGATGGTAACTCTGTCACTCTATCTGAGCTCCAGAGATCCTGTGGAGAGATGGGAGAGACAGACATTACATATTCATACATGCATGCGCACATGAGATTGTCTTGCGAATCCTTCATAAGGAAAATCTGATGATGTTTGACATTATAACTCCATCTCTCTGTTACCTTAGTGTCTTATTCTACCATGTATGTATCCCGCTGCCATCAAGTGGTCTCATGATGGTATCACATATCAATTACTCTTAATCTTCAGAGGGCAGCATGAGTCCATATTTCTTTTCTAAAACACAAAGGTGTCAGTTTGCGAGCATGGATAGGAAATAATGATTGCAGTGCAAAAACAACACAGAGTTAGTAACATTATTATGATATTGTGACTATTGTTATAATAACTATCATAATACAATAATACTAATACTAATAATAATACTACTACTACTACTAATAATAATAATAATAATAATAATAATAATAATAACACAGGTACTGCTATCATTAATTAATTAATAACATCATTACATCTATAAATATCACTATTACTTTCATAATAACAACCAGTCTGACAGGCACCCAACTGTTCCTGGTCTCTTCTCTCCCCAACCGGTCGAGGCAGATGGCCGCCCACAGTGAGTCTGGTTCTAGAGGTTTCTTCCAGTTGATGAGGGAGTTTTTTCTCTCCACATGTGATATTTTGATGATTGAGTCATAATATTTCAAGATTCATTTTTGTTAAATTCTATGGATCCCAAGTTAGGTAACAGATTTTTGTCAAAGAATACAGCGTTCAAACACTACATATTTGCATTTGAGTCATATTTAATATAAATGATTGCTGTTTTATTGTTAAAGTTGATTATATATTAAGTGTTTTTAACAATGTAAAATGTCTCTTAAATCAAATTCAATGCAAATTTTAGCTGCAAGTGCCTCGTGTCCTTTAAAAAATAAATTTCTTTGCTCAAAAACCTACTGTTTCTCCTCCTTCCAGCTCTCAGCACTCAGCTCTGCATGTGACTGTTGGCAATGATGTTGAGGAAGCCACAACACAAATATCCAATTCATTTCATTCATTACAAGGAGAGCCAGGCTATCGATTAACTGCTTCCAAATAATTTCTTCAGTCATAACAGCATCCATCTTCTGTGGTTATAACATGAGGCGTCTCTCTCTCTCTCTCTCTCTCTCTCTCTCTCTCTCTCTCTCTCTCTCTCTCTCTCTCTCTCTCTCTCTCTCGTGTAGTTAGTATGATGCTGAGGCATTCATTTTCAGGGGTTCTGCTGCTCCTGGAATGTCAAGCAGAGTCAAAGAAAAAGAGATAAACATAAAGGATATAATGAAAACTAGGGATGTTTCTTTGCGTACAGTACACACAGAGTGGTGCTTTACTACATATTAAAAATCATGATGCATGTAACTGATGTCAAAGATGTTTAAACAGCTTTAAATACCACAGATTTTTAGACACATTCTTTCTCTGACTTTGACTCTTCTTTATAACTGAACAGTTTCACTCTGTGTATTTATGCCCACTGTAACAAAGTTGATGTTGAAATGTTTATGCAGTTTACACTTTATTTTTGTACATGAAAGTAACTGATGGTATACAAACACATACTAGTACTATGTACATGCTAACTTGTGATTTTAGAATGTTTGAGGTATGAATACCAACCACTTCACAAAACTGTCAACTGACAGACTGGGTTGCTAGAACTGCAACTATAGCAGGCAATGTGTAGTCCAGCAGTTTGTAGAGATGTGCTTTCATGACCAAACCTATTCTTTTGATTCAAAGACACAATGTGCTTCCTTTAGATGTGACTCTTTCTGTCCACACAATCTAATAAACATATAAGATACACAAAGTCATGGAAGAATATTGGTAAAAAGTAAATTTTTACATTGTACTGGAATGTTTAACACATTAAAAAACTCCACTAAGACAGTTGTGATTTATTTGCTGTGTGTCTGTCTGTCAGCAGGATTGTGGAAAAACAACTGAAATGATTTCCATGAAATTTTGTTGAGGGGTGGGGGATGACACAAGGAAGAACCCATTAAACCGAACCTAGATAAATGGGCAAATCAATTTTTTATAAAATGACAAGATGGCATTAACCTGGGTGAAGGTATATGCTCTACGAGCATATAAGGCATATAAGGCTTAACAAGGTGCAACATCTTTTGTCCTTAACCCTCAACAAGAGTAAGGAAAAACCACCAAAAAACACTATTAACAGAGGAAAAAAAACATAGAATCCTCAGAGAGAGCCACATGTGAGGGATCCCTTTCTTAGGACGGACAGAAGTGAGATAGATGTCGCGTGTAACTGACAACATCAGCAAAATGAGAGTATAACATTGATTAGAAGAAACAGTTTGTAACATAATGGAAAGTGTGTCTAAAGTATTTGTGCATAAGAAAAATCTCTGATAGAGATGAAGTGAGCAGCAATTACTAATGAATTGAGCAGTTATTGTCAGTAATGCTAGAGTATGTGAGTAAGCATATTGTATATCAAGCAGTTTTGTTGAAAAGGATAGTTCACAATCAGCCGCCACCTCGATCATGATACACCGCCAATACGTCACGATCTGCCATCATGCATGATCCAGGTTGTGGCTGCAGCTGCGGTCCTGGATCTGTAAAACGATAAATTCTATTCTAGATTTAACCAGAAGCCAGTGTAGTGAAGCTAATACTGGAGAAATGTGGTCTCTTTTCCTGGTTCTTGTCAGGACACGTGCTGCAGCATTTTGGACAAGCTGCAGAGTCTTTAACGACTTACTGCTGGAGCCTGATAATAAGGAATCACAATAATCAAGTCTGGATGTAACAAAGGCGTGGACTCGTTTTTCTGCATCTTTTTGAGAAAGGACATGTCTGATTTTTGAGATATTACGCAAGTGGAAGAAGGCGGTCCTAGAAATGTGTTTTAAGTGAGAATCAAGGGACAAATCGGGATCAAAGCTCAAATTCCACTTTCACTGGAAGCAAGGGCAATATCATCTGGAATAGCTATATCAAGTCCAATACATATCCATGTATTTCCAACCTCCTTTTACAGAAATACTAGATATCAAGATTCTGAAAGATAAGGTATGTATGTTCTACACAGAGAGAACGAGACCTTTCATTAAAATCACTGTACTGGCCTTGAGACCACATCATAACTGACAAGTCACCAGTACAACTTGCCATTAGAGTACAGAATCCCATCCCCTAAATGTGTGATTGATATTGAATGGTGAAAGAAGGAGGAAAAGGAAAATTAGTTCCAGTTGGCTGAGTTTAGCTTAAAGCTGATATCTCCATCTGTTGTAGTCAACAATAATATGCGTCATTACCTGGCACCAAAACCCAGCCCATAGGAGAAGGTCTGTTGAGTATCCTGCTTATCCCTGTAAATGTCAGGTCTGAGACACAATTTGTGGGATGAGGAAAAAAGGGAAAATTATACTTTTGCTTGAAGTTAAAGTGATGAACAGCCTCGGGGCATTTTGCTTTATATTACACCTGCTTAAAACCTATGAGACAGCTTGAGAAAATGATTGCGTGTTCGACATTTTGATGGGGAATTCAGAATTTGGGTAAATTTTCTTTAGTTCTTATTTTGCTATTCCTGGAGGGGCCTCCCTGATGAAATGTCATCTCACTCTTCAAGAATATGCTTTCTTCTCACTGGATTTAACCGAACCCGATCATTTTTTCTCTCTATTGGCTCCCTGTCCACTTTAGAATTGATTTTAAGATTTTAATGATCACTTCTAAAGCATGCCGGGGTCTGGCCCCAAGCTACATCACAGAAATGTTGACCCCTCATGTGGCTGTTCTTAGCCTTAGATCCTCAGGTGGAGCCCTGCTGGCTGTTTCATAGTAGAGGCTGAAATCTAAAGGTGATCGTGCTTTTGCCATCAGGTCCCCTCTGCTTTGGATCTTCTACCTGAGGATAAAAGGCTCGTAGAGTCAGTAACTTCTTTTAAATCACTTCTTAAAAAACATTTTTATAGACTTGCTTTCATGTGGTCGTCTTTGTATAATTCCCTTATCACCTCTAATTTAATTTATAAAAAATGTATTGTCCTTTTACTGCTTTTATGTGAGATAGTTTTCGACCACCTCAGGCTTTCCTGTCACATCGCATTGTGCCGATTGTTATTTCGTTTGTATTTGCCTTTTTGCTTCGCTGTTAAAGCACTTGGTAAACGCCAGGTGAGTTTTACAGTAACATAAGCTGCAGTAAATATATTTATAATCACTATCTAACAGAACATAATTGTCCCAAAATAAACTGCAAAACAGAAATGGTGTCTTGGTGTTTGTCAATAAACTCAATAAAGAAAAACATAAGTACCTACAAAAAATCATCCACTACCTCTTATCATCAAGGTCTACTGTTGAGTATATGTTCCAAGGCTGGATTGGCAGTGGTTTCTGACACCACAGATGTCACTGCTTCTAGTGTCAATGCTAAGCTTTGCTAATCGCATCAAACATGATTTCCATCTTTTCATTCCACTCTTAGAAAGCAATCTAGCATATTTCCTGAAACATTGAGCTCTGCCTTTAATATGATGTGCACACAGCTTCCTTTCCATCAGTTTTTACAAACACTACTGACAGCTTCTTCAATGAGTACAACTCCATGAGACAGTTCAGATTTCAGCAACAAAAGACTTTTAATGAGCTCTGATTCATGACAGTAACAGTAGACAGCGTCTTTAGTTTCCTTAATAACTGATGCTGGTGGTCTTGTAGGTACAAAGACCCCAGGGGCTTGGAATGGAAGGATGGAAAGAGGGACTTTATTAAACTGATGAAGGGGCTTGACAGGAAATCCAATTGAGCCTCACAGTCCAGCCAGAATTATTGGTTTTCTGCCTCCTCGCTGGCATTATCTGGGTGTGCTCGGTACTCAGGGAGCCATTTGGGTGGTTGGGAAAAATAAATCCTAGATAACATTTGGTATTATGTGGCAATAATACTTAACACATCTATTCCTCCCTTTTCATTAACAGAATAATGTTCGAGCTCAGTCATACACATTGATGTAAGTTTTTTAGGAACGGAGACACCTCTCCTCTCTCTCTTCAATTGCCATAGTAAAAGGCTTTAGCCATGATTAATGGATGTATTCTGAAGTGACTGGAACTTGCCTCTAGCTAACTGTAACTCTTTAGTTAAGCTCTCTTAGATAATGACCCCTCCTCCCTCTCCGAGGGTAAATCTGTCACCATTCCCACCCCTTCCTCTATTATGGGATGAGAATTTTACAGAGCCACTTCTAAATAGCCAAGCTGTTATTGTTATGTCTTTGGAACGGCAGAAATTGGAGAGTGCAGGTGGGAGCTGGCATTTACCTCAATATGGCCGCTCGTTTAAAAGTCAATGAAAGAGGAGAAGTGCTGAGTAAAGTGTTAAGTGGAGGCGGGAACATCTGTGATGCTATTTTCCTCCGTTTAGAAGCGTACTGTGTGTGTGTGTGTGTGTGTGTGTGTGTGTGTGTGTGTGTGTGTGTGTGTGTGTGTGTGTGTGTGTGTGTGTGTGTGTATTGTTTCTACTGTTGTATTATACTGATATACACATTGATTTTACAGTGCTATACATCATGTCGTCAACAGTTTTATTGTCACTACGGGTCTGTGCTCTTTTGTTTAAAAAATCCTGATTAGGATGTTTTGCAAAATGAATCTTCATTTCTCTTAAAACTTTATGTCAGTCTACTCCATATGTCGGTTGAGTGACTGTAATTATGTGTACCGGTCCAAGGATACACAGTTTTTGTAAACACTACACATATTTTCTTTTTCTATGCACAGTGAAGCTATTTTTCTATGCACTGTAAAAAGAATATAGGTACTTTACAGGGTAAATAGAGTCTGAAAGGGGGTAAACACCCATGTACTGTATATGGGAAGTTGTTTGGTTTCTCTTGGCTCAGGCTTATTGTGTGGCTGTTGGCCAGTGTACTTTGCTCAGATCAACAGTAGCCCTGTGTGAATAAAATGCAGTGCTCTCGTTTTTTCAATGGAGTCTGTTGGCATAGAGTGGGTGTCAAAAAAGTTTGGTGTTGCAACACAATGTAATGTGGTAAAGTCCTGCATTAACCAATTCACAATTAATCAGACTTATGATTAAACTGAACATTCTGGATCTTATTTGTCCCAAATATTTAAACAACACCCCCACACTAGTGCAGCCCAATATGTGTTGTTTTAATGCGGGGCTCTTTTAGGTGTGAATCCCTGCTAATAGTCTGTTCAGTCCTGGTATTAACATTCATCCTGAGTGATGCGAATAACAAGCACTAAGTTCCGGTCTGAACACATCCATATGTGTCTAAAAAGTGTCCTGAGATTCAAACACTTAAACCCAATTTGAAGATAGGGACACATGTGGCCACATTCTTTTCGCTGTGTGAACACAATTCTGTCCTGGGCCCCAAAGTTTATGCTTCTCAGTGCCCATACATTGATTTGTTTGTAGCCACAATACCAACACTGACCACCACATCATAACTAATACTTTTATTAAATTGGTAAAAACTTTCTCCATACCCATGCACATTCATTCATTCAGCCCCTCCTGACTCAGCTCGCTCTATTCTCTCTATCTCTCACTCGTGCCGACACATACGCACTGGCACACAAACATTTAACAGTCTTCGCAAACACAAAATGGCAGTCGTGGTTCTTTACATACTGTATGGAGTGGGGAAGTGAGATCTGATCACCAGTGGTCACATTTAGGACGCAATCTGATGCACTGACCACTGGATCTCTCAGGAAAGGTGTTAATACCAGATCTGAACAAGGCCCAAGAGTCAAAGCAATGCTAGCAGTGTGTTAGGGATGCAGGGCTTAACCTCTCTTTTCCTATTTGTGCTATGGTGTTTCCCCTTTGCTTTTGTATCATGTACAGTAAGTCCTGTTGGTGATCTTGTGTGTGTGTTCTGCTGGGTGAGGTATTCCCACCAGGTCTCCTGTGCACCTGAACTGCATTAATTAACCAGCAACTCACCTGAAGTGGTATATAAGCCTCCGGTCCCCAGCAGATCATTCAGTCTCTCAATGCAGTGACACTACAGTAATCCATGTCAGAGCCCAATTCTTGATGTTTTTCTCATTACTTAGTTTGACTGGGAGTAACTCCTTTTAAACTCTGCTCCAGGTTCACTTACAGTACCTGCTCCTGCTCACCATGTCTAGCTTTGTCCTTATCTACCAAACTGAATGGCATGTTCATATCTTAGGCCCTGTTCAGACCTGAGATATTTGATCATACGTGGACAGTGTTAAGCACTTGTGATCAGATCTCCCTTTCCTGCTCTATATTCAAATAATCAGGCACATCATTTGTGTTCACGGATACCATATGGCCTTGTTTTTACCCTATGGGAGTTTACAGATGTGTCTGATGACACTATTTGTGTGTGTTGTATGCACAAGATGCACTTTCTTTAACCTGGCACCAACAACTCACACACACAACTCCCGAAACTTAACCGATACATGTGACCTCAGCCACATGGTCTAACCCAGGGGTCGGCTCTTCAGCCCCTCTGCACTGGCTCCCTGTACAGTGTGCTTTCAATGAAAGGCGTTCATGTTTTTCGTGAACAACGAACTGAACGAATCATTTTTTAAATCATCATCATATCAGGCCATCATGTGAAATACCAGAAGCGAGAGAAAATGTGTGTGTGTGTGTGCTCCCAATCAGTTAGTGTTTGTTTGATTCCAGAGTTTATGAGGCTGCATTTAAACATCATGAAATGACTCGTCAACATGTTGTGCTCAGTACAACACGAGACGTGACGCTCACAGTCAGGACTCAGTGTTAAAGTGAGCGGAGCGACACACAGACATGATCCGACACCATCGATTAATAACACACGATCGTAAGTTTGTCACCTAAATCATCCCAATAAAAAATAGAACAAATGAACGTGAACTAGTTCATTGTTGGAATCATGAACTATGAATGTGAACTAGTTAATTTTCATCTGCATGAACTGAACTTTGAACTAGTTCATTTTAAGTGTGAACTGGCACAACACTGAGTATAACTATATATAAAACTTTACAAGCTGTGTTATCAAATATGTTTTGCGGCTTCAGACAAAGTGTAATTGGTGGAAGAATGGGCAAAATGGCTCTTTTGATAGTAAAGGTTGCCGACCCCTGGTCTAACCCTTCCATGTGTTCCTTTGTCTGGCCACCGCTGCCATTTAAAAAAAACACATTCACACACGCACACACAAACACACACCTGCATACTCACATACACACCTGTACACTTTTAGTTAGTTTGTGTGTTTTTAATTTTCATATTTTCATAATAAATGTTTTCTTTAAACGCACATGAATTTTGCCAACCTCTACAATGCCAATAGCTACTGATGTGGTTGTTTTGGTTATAGCTATTTATTTAATTACTATTAAATAATTATCTTTTTCATTCCTTTGAAGGGTGGTGCCCCGAGGTAACTTTAATGTCAGTGAAAGTTATTATTTTATATGAATTTTTTTAATATGAATAATAAATATATACTGATATATTCATTGAATACCCAAAGGCAACTCATTTAATGGTGCCATGTTTAAGCCAGAGTAAAAATTTCACATCATGATGTGAAATTTTGAAAATGTTTAATCTCTAGTTGAGACTAGACTCAAATCGGAACCAAACTCATTTCAAATATCCACAGCATAATAATAATAATTATGATTATAATACTCTCTCTAAACAGCAAAGCTCCTTCAGGCTGCACACATTGATATCATCACTTACTAAGGCATGATGTGTGGACAACGTGAAATAAACTCTCACATCATTTGTGTCTTTCACAAGCTGAGCCGCCAGGCTTTTCTCTGTGAAAGAACAAAAAACAACCAACGCTTTCGTCTCTGTCAATCTGTCGGAGTTGCTGGGCGAGAGACTGACAGACAGTGTGGCCGTGCTTCTCCTCAAGTGGAGAAGTTCATTACAGCTCCAAAGCAGCCATCCATCAGACAGGGGACGGCTCTGGGATTAGCTACTTCGCTGGGGTCCCACCTTCCCTTGCAGGATTATTCTCACATCTGGAGAACATCATTCAACACAAGGGGATCCTTTTGTTTATCCTACTCCCTTGCTCATCAGCAGTGAGGGCAAGAGATTCATTTTACCTGACAAATAGGAGTGAGACAGATAATCACTTTACCCTGCTGTCAGCCTTTTATTGCTAAAGTCAAACTGTGTCGATCAACAGAGCTGAAGGGATGAAATAACAGGGAGTGCTGTTTATATCTAATTCTTTCATGCTTTTTAATTCACTTTTTTAATTAAAACTTTGTAAAAAAAAACTTTTTATTATGTTGAAATTATATGAGTGAACATACCAGAAATGGCAATATAAGATGAAACATTGCAAACGTTGTTATACTACCTGCTTCTTCCCCAAAGCGCTCATTTCCCGCTGCCACTCAACAGCCTCCACACCACAAGAACAGCATAAAAAGGGTTTTATTTATTTGGCTAATAAAGGCTACCGCAGCGTTTTTCAAACAGTGGAGGAGGAGTAGCTGGGACGGCACGGTGGAAGAGACATGAGGCAAATGTATTGTGTGAGAGGAAAGAGACACGTACATCGGAGAGAAACTATGATTTACTTTCAAATGAATGTGATTTGGCTGCTGTTTTGGTCCAATTATCAACCCGGTCTTGTTATCCTGTTGCCATAGCTGACAGCAGTTGTTCACAGGGGACCAGAATATCCATCTATTACCAACATCACTAATCCTTTGACGGTCGCGATGGGGCTGGAACCAGTCCCAGCTGACATTGGGCGAGAAGTGGGATACACCTGTCACCAGTGTATCACTAACATACGGAGACAACCATTCACACTCACATTCACACCTACGGTCAATTTAAAGTCTACAATGAAGTTATCCATCATGACTTTGAGTGTGGGAGAAAGCCAGGTTACTCGCAGAAACCCCCCAGAGCCATCAGGTGTGAACCCACAACCTTCTCGCTGTGACGTGACTGTGTGAACCGCTGCACCACTGCCCCGGGGTGAGCAGTGAGACTACATGAACTTAGGTATTGTGGTTTTAATTTTTGTATATATTTATTTATTGGTAAATAGTCTAATCATACATTTCACTGCCAGTTCAGAGCTATACAGCCAACTTCTCACTCTGCTCCAGTCACCAGCACCACCATCACACACCAAAATTCTTTCTCTCTTTCTTTTGCCCACTTTGCAAACTTCTTGTGTAACACTGTTTACCTGCTGCTGCCTCTCAGTTGTATTTTTCTAATTACAGACACACAAACCTAAATAATAATGCATCCAATAATGATGCCATGACAAACTACAGACAATTACACCAAAAAAACTACTACAACGCAAACATCAAACAAGGTGCCTCTAAAATGGGGAGGATGAATGTAGAAGAATACTAAAAGGGCTGCATGGAGCGATGTTAGAGTGAATATTTGAACGGACCTGCACCAGAAAGCAGTTGGTAAAAGTGGTGATAATCTGGAAATTAGTGAAGAAGGTGCTGTGGGATCCAATTCTGGCCATACTTGTATTTCACAAGCATTTGAGCTTGGTGCTGAGCATCAGTCATTGGCCCTTTTCAGATCTGGTATTAACATGTTCCCTGAGACATCCGATCACTCATGGAGAAATGCTTAGTTTGTCTGTTCACGCCTGGCATTAAGATGTGTCCTGAATGTGTCTCTTGTGACCACTTCTGACCCGATCTCATGTCTCTGCTCTGTATGTGTATAATGACATATGCCATTTGTGTTCGTGACGACCAAATTATGTTTTTTTACCCAGTCTGAGTTACTTGGTCACCAGTGTCTACTTTTAAATGTGGTATGAGTGACTGGATCTCAGGACGCATGTGGGTCAATCAGAATTTGATTACTTTGCGCTGACCACTTGTGATCGGATCACCCAGGATGGATGTTTATATCAGGTTTTGAAAGGTTTGAATAGCGTTTTCTAAAACTTGAAGATTAGAATTGGATCAAGAAAGAAAGAAAGAAAGAAAAACTTTTGCACAAAAGTTGTATCTATTAAAACTACACTGCCTGATATTTAGGGCCCAAGTCCCCAAATATACCCCCAAGTCTCGACTGATATTTTGAATCTCCACTGTGAACTCACAAAAAAGAGGGAGTGTATTTTAAAATAGAGATAAAATACATGATTTACATAACATCCATATTAATGACAGTGAAATAGCTTCCTAATCTGATGACAGATAATAATTCGACACAAGTGTGTTTCCACATTAACACCTCATGTTTCCAAATTTATGCTTATTATACTCTTGACACTTCACATATTCTGTTTGCCACTTTTTATTTTAATTTATTCCTCATTGTAGCAACAACCAAAGTTTAGTCATTAGTTTTAACATTTTATCAGAAACTTTTCCACCAGATCTCTTTGGCTCGGGAATCAGGAGAGTGAATGTAGCGTAGTCACTATGCACACTACTGATTGGTCAGGGTACGGGAGCTGTGAGGAAGTAGTCTCTGCCTGTTCTGTCAGAGAAAACACCCGAATACTCGGGCCAGTGCGCCTGGGAGACTTTCAATGTCCAATTTTTACTTTTAGCTGGAGCTGACGGGTGGTCAAGGGAGACTAAAGCCCTACAGCTGACAATGTGCCTCACAGGTGATGCTCTGTCCTGTCTCCACTGCTTTCGTAAGAGAACAGACAAGATTGTGATGCATTTGTGGGGGCTGAGGAGGAGGACGTTTGGACATTGTCTTCAGTCTTCTCAAAAATGAACAGAGTAATTGATGCAGGAGATCGGGAGAACCACTGAGGGCATTGGACAATAAATTTTCCCACACAGCAGCAGGTATAGGTACAACCGGTGCACCCTTGCCTGAGCCTTGCAGAGGAAGAGTGGCCTGCAGCGGTGGCTGAAATGACTGAACTGATAAGGGCTGTGTCCCTTCAGGCAGCGTGCCATCCTGACCACAGCCCCAGGGTCTATTGGCCCCAGGGTCTACATGTGCCGTGCCCCCACTCCCACCCTGTCTTCACCGACCTCACCACCATCAGAGATGAACAAACTGCACAGCCGGGAGGCTAGGCTCCAGCTCCGTCAGAAGCCAACCCAGTCTCATCAGAAAACGTACACCACCTACGTTGGTCCACTTGGAAAAACGTAGTATTCTCACAATTTGGCCTCTCAGATTGTGAGATACCTACGTTTTTGTCTGCCCATTGTTTTGCATTGGCCTGTGCCCACGTCACGTGACTCTCAAGTTCCCGTCTGCGAAAATGAAAACATGGCGGACATTCCTTGTATTTTCAGATAAAAATGTCATTTTATAATATAGTTTGGGCATTAAAATACATTCTGACACCATTTCTAGCGAGAAATATGCTCTTTGCTTCCACAATCTTCAGCCAGTTCATGCTTACGATCTATATTTTATTAGTTATCACGAATATTTTTCAGATCTCGCCAGAAAAATCGTAGTAATGTAACGTTTTTATCGTTGCTATGGTGGTTGCTGTGAACGCTGCCATGCCGTAAACCACGTCGTAGCGTGCTGTTTGAATCATCGTCCGTGCGTTGTGCCGTTCAGTGAGCGTGAACGTTATTCACGTTATTTGATATTAATATTTGATGATAGATTACACCTCTAATTCGAAGGATCTAAGAAGTCCCCGAACTACATTCATACCGGACGGCCCCGAGTGCGCATGGTGAGCGGACCCGTCATCTTGGACGGCTTAGTATAGCGAGTGCACATTTTACAGTATATATGCCTATTGTGTATTTGATAAATTTGATATGGACTGATGATGAACATTAAGATTATTTTTCGAATATCATTAATACATTTTTATCTTTACTTTTTTCATAACTTTGTATTTGTATTTCTGCTATGTAAAGAGTTGTTTGTACATACTGTTAATCTTCATGTGCTCTGTAATAGCGATGAATAATAACAAATCTGCTGTCTACTTGAATTTTAATTTTTGTATTTTGTATTACTGTATAGAGATGATAGACATACTGTATAAGGCAATATATCAATTATATAATTTATATATAAAATTCAGCAAACAATTCCAGCAGCAAATGGTTTTAGCAGTTCACACAAGTTGGGGTTTGAAGGGTTTTAATGTACCATACATACAAAACAAATTTGACTACATTCCTAAAATATAAATTAACAGTAAGCTAAAGAAACAGCAAGATAGTCTTTTCAATTAAACAAATACAAATAATAGTAATATTACTCTATTAATATATACTGTATATACAGTATATATTGTATATACAGTATATATACTGTATATATATTGACATGCTCTGTTGTAATACATCTATATATCTATATATGTGTATATATATATATATATATATATATATATATGTATATATATATGTATATATACGTGTATACATATGTGTATATATATGTATATATATATATAAGTAATATTAACAAAAACTCTTGAAAAATAAACACTTAACATTGAACCTTTTATGTCACATTTGTGTGTGTGTATGCGTTTTGTGTATATTCATGTTGTGTGTATGTATGTCAACTCCCGGTGTTCTCCTTTGGCACACACTGCAAGCGCCACGTCTTCCCACTGTAATTAACCAAGATTTTTTTTTACATTAGCATTGAATGGAATTCAAAACTTGACAAGGAAGAAGACATTAAGAGACATTGTACATACCACATGGAACAGGGCTCCCGCTCCACCAGTCCATTACGTTCCCCTGAAACACATTAAAACATGTTTACCATTAAAAGCAAACCTATGGTCAGATGACTTTACAGTTTGAAGTTGTGGTGATTGTAAATACAGTTAGTATCTCTGTAGTACAACATTTTTTTGTACAACTACATTTTTTGACCTCAAATTACAACAAATAAAACCTTCAACCTTTTGCTTTTCAGTACCTTCTTCACCGGGTAATACTTCTCTCCTCCAGTGATTGAATGGTTGCTTCTGAAAGAGCAAAACAAGAGTACACTTACTTTCAATCTGACCTCATATATTTTAATATTAGCATTGTTGCACAATTTGATAATCAATTGTCAGTGAACATCCTAATACTCCTACCAGAGCTATGCATTTAGCACATGCATCATGGAGATCATGGGAACCTACTGGAAATGCTAAAAAACTGGGTGTGTCAATCTAGGGCTGCAACAACTAATCGATTAACAGTCGACTTCCACTCCAACAAAAACAATAGTGTTTGGGGTTCCACAGGGTTCCTTCCTGTGCACTTTTAACTTGACATGATTCCCCTTGGCTTTATCATCAGCAAAAATAACATGATTACGTTGACCAGCAACATTTCATCTCATTATCCGCTGATGACTTCAAACCCATTAACTATTCAGCTGGTTGGAAAAAATAACCACTAGATGGCAGCAAACCTTATTTGGCTTTAGAACAGGGAAAAAAACAGATCATGCTTATGGGTTTTAAATCATAGACACTAGGGCTGTACAAGATATCTAAAAATTACGGTCATCGCAATATCAACATGGGCGATGTACATATCACAAAAGACTGCTTGGACTGCGATAAATGGTGTTCAATGTGCCATGTATTCACGCTCTGCATGTCAATATATTTGGCCAATTAGATGGAGCCCTGCTGCCCTAGATAATAAATTAAAGATATTCAGTTCATTGTGCGCCGGCTCTGTCAAATTTCGTACTGCCTCCTTAAAAAATTGTTAGTAATCACGCTTGTCCCGGGCCAAATTGATGTCTATAAATGGATGATTATATAAAAGAATTGCACAGCTTCTTTAATATAGTCCCAGAATCTGAGGGAAAGGTAACGGCGCACAAACACAGACTCCGCTGCTCACTTTTCTCACTTTAGTCGCCCTACGACATATGTTTGTGAGTCCAAATCCACTAAAAATATGTGAAAAGATAAAAAATCTAAAGAGTAAACATGAATGATGAGCTCAGTTTTAGGGATCATATCCATTCACACACTCAGATATATATATATATATATATATATATATATGAATATAATACTCCAATGTATTACCACAATATCACAACTCTAGCAAAACAAAACAAATTTCCATTTACATAATGTGATGTAGTGTCATGACAATTGTAGAAACAAAGTTCACAAACATCAGTCATCTTTAGGAAGATTTCAAAGGTTAGTTACTCTGACCTACATGTGTGTATTATTTACTTGTGTAACACCTTAGTAAAAATACGTTATTGTGTTCGTTTTCTAAAAATGTCACCACAACATACCCTGATTCAACATGGCACTGGGAGGCTGCATGTCAGGACTGGTGGAGGGTTGTTTGAGAGGACAAGCGGCCAGTTGGCTGATGGGTGGCTGGTTGGCAGGGATGATGGAGGGTTGGTGAGTGGAGGGATGCTGGTTACTCCAACCTCAATGGAACAAAAACACATTAATATCAGAGTAATGTTTTGTGGTGCATACTAGCATATTCATTATTTTCAATACATATAAATAAAATACATCCATACAACTTAATTTGATCTATGCTTTAAATGTGGTGTTTATGACTTTGCAGTAGACTGAGCTATATGTTGAGATTTCACATTCAAGTTAGTATACACATACACACTACACTATACTATACATTCCTAACGTTTCACACCAAACTGAAACGTTAGGAACCAATATAAACTCTGCTCCATGGTAATTATTAACAAATGCCTAATACTTTTCAATATTGAAATAGTAAAATTGCTCGTCCCATACCTGTCCAGGAGCATCAGCTGTTGTGGAGCGTGTCAGGATTCCCGCGATGATGACAATGCCCGCCCCCTACTCTGGTTCTGATTGGCTAACCCCTGACCCTAACTCTGACGGTCCTCATTCCTAAACACCAATACATAGCTCTGGTGCCAATCAGGATTACTAGCCAATCAGAGGGAGAGTAGGGCGGGTGATGACTTCGTCATCCCACAGGCCCCCACCACCACCACCATCCCTAACTTGCAGCCACCCTCCCCCACACACACTGTGTACATACTCTCTGGACTACTTATGTATTCTCTCACAACAATATTTATACTTGTGTCCATATATTATGTCCATATACTTACACCAATACTCTTCTGCATGATATATTTTGAATACTTCTGAACATTTTTATGTGTTCATACTGTATGTATCTTAGTGTATTCATTTTCTACTTTCACTACCAATGACATTGACTCTGTATAAATCTATGGTATCCATCTGACTTGATACATATATCTGCATTCAATTTGGGCAAGTGTAGACCTAATTTTCCTTGTGAAACACTTTTCATATCACAGTCTTCCCTTTGATTTTTAACATTGCTACTCCCTTCCCCTAGACCCCAATGCAGCATGGTCCCTGGTTTTCAGGATTACAGTATAGAGTACCTAGTGGGTGCATGTTTTAAGAGGACCCAAATATGAACTACTAAGACGTCACATTGTTTCTCTTGAGCTCATGGAAATGACCTTCACCTTCCACCTACTGTCACCTGAACCATACCGTACTGGGTGTGATTTGAGGTTTTGACTGTTCATACCTGGACTATAGCTTCACTCAAGTGGTGGGACAGCCTCACACTTGGATGTAAACCAATTTTAGAACATATTTGCTTATACTGGAGATCTTTTAAAGTAATGTCCCAGAAATGATTTCTGATAGAAACCCCTGCCTCATTACCGCTTACCAGCTACTGATTTAAAGTGAAACATCTATTGCTGTACTGCTGTGTTCATTTCTTTGATGTTAAGAATGTTTCTCATATGACCTTATCAGATTGCATTGTGAAACATCTGGGTCACCTAATTTTAGTGTAAACGAGGGTGGACTCTGACTTATGACTGGATGTATTTAGCACTGATACACAAGCTTGATGTTACACATCTTAAACAATATGATATGGGCGCCACTTAGACAACCAGACCTGTGTGCTTTGCTGTGACTATAAATGACTGAAACCTCAGATAAAGAAAGTAATTTTCTGACTTCAGTAGCTGAGGTACTCTCTACAGAATGTAATGTGCCCATTCTACTTCAAATCCATTTGATCCTTTTGTGTTTATTTTGCTTAAAGCAGAGCATTCACTGCTTTAACTCAATCAGCATCTTATCTGCCAATAACATGGTGTAGAAGTGCAAGGAAATCCCAATATGTTATGATCAATGTCATTTATTATGCACAAAAATTACATTAAGGCAGTTGCTGGAAATGATATGATCAACAATTCTCATGCAAAAATACAAAAATAGTGTTTGGGAGAGGGGTTTCAGAGGAGGGGGCAGCTATGGAGAAAGTTCTGTCACTCCAGGTTTGCTGCTTGGTGTGATGGAGACAGGAGGTTAGCATCAGGAGCGGAGGCTGCAGGAGGGAGTGTGGAGCTGGAGCACAGTGGTACAGCTTCACTTGAGAAGAACTGAAGGACACAAACAAACCATAGTGTTAAATTCTAAAGATGGTTCCCTCTATGATTGCTATGCTAAAGCTAACAGCTACCCAACACAAAGCTAAGGCCTTCCTAAGGCTGCCAGGAGTAGCAACAGTAGCAGTGCAGCAACAGAGTTATTCACACGTTTACCTAATCACAGCATCTCAGTTCTTGAGCAGCGAAGAAGTAACTCTCCATGTTTTCCTCTTCAGAGGAGGAGCCATCCAAAGACATTGTTGGCGTTCCAGAATATGTCGGACCCACTGCAGCCTGCTGAGCTTGAACTTTGTGCAATCTTCTCTTGAGCACACAGAGTAGACCCTCATGTCCCGTCTCCGTAAATGCCTCAGTACTGCCTGAGAATATATGATAAAAAACAAAACGTTTTAATAGTGCGTTTGTGTGTATGTATATATACACATACAAGGCTTTCTTTTCTACAGAAATCTTTTTCCTGAGTTGATGTCTCTGCTTATTGCCATCTAGAATGTGAAACCAAACACTAACATTTTAATGCCTCTGCAATAGCCAGTTGCCGGAGGCATAACTGTATGTTTCGGGTTGTCCATCTGACTATTTACCTTAAAGTCAAAGGTCAAGGCCACAATGACCTCATCTTACGGTTTCAGTTGTCGAGGTTACAGTGACATTTATATGAGAAAAAGTATGTAGAGATATGTACACAGAAACTGCACTGGTTAGTGGAGTCATACCCAGTGCAGTAATTCTAGTTTGTTTTTATATAAATGGGTTAGCTATTTTTACAATCTACAAATAGTAATCAATACATTTTGTCACAGTATGTTACACAAAGAAATTGGCATTAAAGTTGGCATCTTGTTGTCTCACCAGCCTGACGATACAGCTGAAATCTTTGCTGCTTAATGCTCAAATAGAGTCCTCAATGGCGTTCTGTAAGTCATTTTGATTGGTTGGTCCTTGTGAAGAGGAGAATAAAATGAATTAGTGCCAATATCAGTTTACAATCAAACCTTTTGTGTAGACCTTGTGTAAACAGAGTCAAAGGACATTGTGCAACAATGACATACATTTTCCACAGTACCTGTCGTCCACTGCTGAACATCTGACACCCATTACTGGACTGTGTCTTCCTGTAGAGTGGTGATGTTCTCAAGGTCCTTTGCACAGTCTGTCAAAACAAAATCAGAGTTACAAAATGTTAATGCTGCACAACCCTTTGCAGATACGGCTAGTATTTGCACACCACATCGGAGCAAAACAAAACTGCAGTCTGTGAAGCAAGCAGTTTTGTAGATATAAGGAAGTGCAAATATTTCTGCCCGGAACATATTCAGTCCCTTAAGCAAAAAAACAATGGCCGACAGCAACCTCAACGCCTTCGTCTACTTACAGACTTAGTGAGTCTCTCGTGTTGCTGCCCACTGACCGATACAACATCGCTCTTTTCGAAAACTAATGAAGGCAAATTCACACATGTAGACAGAAATAAACAGTATAAATTAAAAGGTGTAAATATTGCTAACATGATGTTTGATGGGGTCATCATTATACATAACAGAGGAAAACTTTGCACATCTATTTCGTGAGACAGGCGACAGGTGCGTAGGAGAAGGATAAATTCAGAAGGTGGTGGGGTTTTGTTTTCTACTTTCCAAACATCATTATTCATAAATAAAATTGGTAGGGTACAAGAAAACGTTGCGTCGTAAAATAAGGGACAATGTAATATAACTACGTGTTTTGTCGTCTCATGGATGTAGTCAACCAAGGAAGACACCTCAGAATCCTTGGACAGAACAACAAAAATCAATCAAGTCTCAAACATATAAAAATATATACATATTTACAAATGTACTGTTTATGGCACTCTAAATTTTTACCTGGTTGGCTCTTAAAGCCGTATAGTTTACGGATCCCATCCACTGCAAAAGCCAACATGGAGGGTGTGCAGGGCACTGAATGCTGCACCTGAGACAGCCTCTCAACTTCAAATTTGGCATAGGTCTATTCCAGTAATGCATTCTGCATGGTATCCCCACATATCTTAATCTGCTAGAAAAAGACAAAATCCAACACTATATTATAGTAAATATATTGGAAACATATTGCAAGCAGTGGGTAATTAGTTCCATTTATACTCACCGACCTAAGACTTTTGTGCGATGTTCAGGCATGCTAACAAAAGCTTGCCGTGACATTCCCAGAGCCGCAATCTTGAGATCCTCATATTTAGTGAACCAATCCACTGCATACAAGGTTTTAAAATTGACTGTTGCTGGCCAGTACCCACTTTCAACTAGATCAGCAATGTCCACTGAAAAAGTCTTTGAGTGTATCGCCCTGAAATTCAAAGACAAAAAGCAATTATTTCAATGCACAAGCAATCTTAAATGACATTACTGCATACATTTTTTTCCCCAAAAAACATTTAGATTCCTTCCAATCAAATTTACTTGCCTTCCTGTGGAAAAAGTTGTTTTCCCAGTTGAACAATCACAGCAGGGAAGCATGCTTGGTCAAAAATCAACCATTCTAGGAAGCAAGGGAAAAATAATTTGATGTACTAAATTCCAGTAACATCAACGTTAGTCAGCGGAGGTATTCTTTCAGTGTGATATTAACTTATATTTCACCCAGCGTACTTTGGGGATTTAATAAAAAAATTATATTTAGTATATTATATAAAATGGTGTTTGTGGTATGTAACTTAAAAGTACCTCTTTAATGGTAGGAGAATTTCTCTCCCTCATCTTCCTCGATGTATGTGGATGGTGGCAGTGGCTTAAACCCGGCTTCTGTTTCTCTCCAGGTCTCCTTCTCTTTGGGAGAGGCTGCCCTTCCTGTTCCTCATCAAGCAAAACAAACTGTTCGGTCCCAGTTTTTGACGTTGCTGAAACTCCTGTAGCTTCACTTGGATCCTCCTTGATTAAAAAACAGAACATACCAATTGTTACTTAAAATGTATCATAGCTCCAACATCTTGTTTTGAAAACATTATTGTCATATTGCATACTATAAATTAAACCAAATTGATCTGATATTGTGGAGTAATGGTAGACAAATACATCCCTTGTTAATCTAAAGCATTCATAAATCAAAGTTCAATCATAAACCACCCTTAATTTGAAAGACGAAATCAAACTATCACACTCCAAAAATAGGGAAGCTCTCAAAACTTAGAATGAATGTATAGTGAAGGCCCCACAATGGGCCTTTCACCCTGCACCCTACACTGTATCGTGTACAACTATTTTATGGGCTGATTCGTGGTTTCTGTTAGTTTCCTTATACCATTACATTATCTGTTTATGTTTATATTTATATTGTAGCGTCCCTCAATGATGAGCTAAGCGTCTGGAACTGGTCTCACCAACCATGTATTCACATCCCAGGTAACACAGGCTACAATGGGCCGTAGCCTGAGTACAAACAATAGAATATTAGCAAATGAATAGCATCCATTGTCTGTATCGACAGACTCCAGATTCGCTGTGTCAGCACTCGGACTGTAAACCCAGATCGTTACAATATTTAAAAACAAAACAAAATAAACTACTTACCTGACAGAAGGATTATAACATCGTCGTCTTCCAAGCGCTCCATGTTTATGACGTAGCTTTGTGTTAAATGGACCGGAAAGTTAAAAAAACTTTATTTACGAAAGTCACACGACAGGTCCGCTCACGCATGCGCCTTCGGGCCGCCTCGGTATGAATGTAGTTGCGGGACTTCTTAGATCCCAATTAGAGGTGTAATCTATCATCAAATATTAATATCAAATAACGTGAATAACGTTCACGCTCACTGAACGACGCCAGCGCGCGGACGATGATTCAAACAGCACGCTACGGCGTGGTTTACGGCATGGCAGCGTTCACAGCAACCACCATAGCAACGATAAACGTTACATTACTACGATTTTCTGGCGAGATCTGAAAAATATTCGTGATAACTAATAAAATATAGATCGTAAGCATGAACTGGCTGAAGATTGTGGAAAACAAAGAGCATATTTCTTGCTAGAAATGGTGTCAGAATGTATTTTAATGCCCAAACTATATTATAAAATGACATTTTTATCTGAAAATACAAGGAATGTCCACCATGTTTTCGTTTTCGCAGACGGGAACTTGAGAGTCACGTGACGTGGGCACAGGCCAATGCAAAACAATGGGCAGACAAAAACGTAGGTATCTCACAATCTGAGAGGCCAAATTGTGAGAATACTACGTTTTTCCAAGTGGACCAACGTAGGTGGTGTACGTTTTCTGATGAGACTGGGTTGCAGAAGCAGATGACAGCCCAGGCCATGGACTGTTCACTGCTATGTCTCTGTCCCGGTGGAAGTGCCCTGCACTGCCCTGGTGGGGTCAGGGTCGGCAGTGACGTTGGTGAGACCCAACATGCTACCAGGTGGGATCCAGCTAGAGACCGGTATGGTGCAACTCTGAACAGTTAATAACTGCCACCAAGGAGGTTATGTTTTGATTGCCTTATCTGTCTGTTCACATGATGACTCAAAAATTGCTTTTCTTTAGAAATGAATCTACTAAAAATTTAAATGAAAGCCCTCATTTAAAAATGTATTCAGACTATTTCTCTTCTGCATACAGGTAGGTCCTTGAAATATGTTGTGATATATTTTTGCTTTAGTGACTTTTTTAATGTTTTCACTTTATGTTTACAGGTCCTTTAAAAGTGGATTTACGGCTGTACACTGTTTAATTGCTATTCTGCCTCATCTTGTATTTACTGAACAGTTGATGAACAGATGGGGGCTTGTATAACCCCCATCAGCGATGGCTTTGATCTGGTGCCTGAGATTGTTCCTTTAAAATAACATTTAACAACAGCTATTTCAGTGACAGAACATGACACAGAATGTGACACAATGGAGATTGAGGGTAATAGGTTTGATGTTAATGATAAGGGAATGTATTTAGGGCTTTGCATTGGTTGGAGATAAGAATAAAGGGTTTGCAGCTCTAACTATAATCGAATGCAGCCATTGAAAAACATACATCGTGTATGTTTGAGATGTTGAAAAATCCTTTAACAGAAAGATGAAGCCTCCAATTTTTTTTTTTGCCATTTCGGACAAGGGTTTTAAGTTCTTACATTCCCAAACTCCACTTTCAATGAGAGAACGACACTCACGTGAAACAGTTCCCTTACTCACATATCAAGATGCTAAAGGTCAAAGGTACAGTATGAACCTCGGTGCTGTTTGTGCGGTGTGCTCGACACAAAACCTTGTTGGTGTTAGTGTCGCAGCTGCAGGGAAAAGTTCCGGTGTCTTTTCTCCCTGCAAATGAAGCAGAAACACAAGCCTGCCATCATTGTTATTCCAGTCACAGCGACTGACAAACAGCCATCTCCAAAAAAGCCCCAGCCACATAATGAGATGTGAAATATAATAAGCAGAGTTGGCACGAGGCAATTTCAAAATCCGTCGTCTGATTTTTTTTCTCCCTCCCTCTCTCTCACTGTTTATCACCATGTTTTTGTTATATCCATTTTCCCTCCATCTCCCTGTCTCTCCCTCTCTGTGTGCTGAACATTGTTTTCATGAGATGGGAATCCCTCCACTCTTCAGGGATTGAGGGATTAATGAGACACTCACTCCTCAGATTATTTCTCACTCTTGAGAAAAAAACAAATGTCTGAAAGCACAGATGGCATTTTTTTTTCTGCCACTGCTTTTAAGATATTTGATCAGATCTGATTTGAGACGGGGGTTATTCACTTGTTGAAGACTTTTCTTAAAAATGCAAAAAATATAAAACTATACTTCAAGAACCTATTCACACACACACACATACATACAAAGTGTCTATTTAAAGGGCAGCAAATCCATTTTCACAGCAGGGGTTAAGGTCTGCACACTAGGCTTCTGGAAATCTGTGAATAACAGGAAAATCTCTCGTAACTACAGGAAACACATTTACACATCACATCCACCGTGTAATGTAAATTACAAGAATGTGGATTATAAAACAGTATAAGATTTGTCATTTATTATTATACTTGTCAACAGGATTTAAATTGAGAATAATTAACTTCAAATTATTGACAGGCAGAATGGGCATGTAAATTCCAAAACAATAAAATATGATTTGTAAGTAAAACAACATGATGTTGGAATGTTATTCAGTAGCATCAGTGGTGAAACTATAGACGTGTGTGAACAATGAAGTGTCAGACAGATAGAGAGCCACACAGAAGGCTGTGCCATTTATATTCAGAACAGTTGTTCTTTATTTATTTTTCCCCATCAATGGTGGATGAACCTAGTTAAGTTATAGCCATGGAGAGTGATGATTGGTCAGGCTTATAGGGTAAGAATATCAGAGTAGAATGATCAGAGGAAGGGTAAGGGCAAATCTTGGCCCACCTAGGGTGAGAAAAAAATGATGTGCTGTTCCAGATCTAACTTTTCCTTTCAGTCAGGTTCCTGTGACACCCAAAAAAGAAAAATAGACCATAGTCTGTATATGAAATGGACTTAGACTCCGGGTCTGGAAAGTAAAGCCATTTCATCTTCAGGAAATCTGTCTTTTGGAGTGTTAATGTGTACATAGGCAACTTGATTGGGGCTGGCTGTGGCTCTGGCGTTACAGCTGACGTCCTCTAACCAGAAGGTCGGTGGTTCGATCCCAGTCTTCCCCTTTCTGAATGCCAAAGTGTCATTGGGCAAGATACTGAACCCCAAATTGCCCCTTCTCTTAGAGAAAAGTGCTGAAGATAGATGCACTGTGTGTGAATGGGTGAATGTAAAACTGTACTGTAAAGCGTTTTGAGTGGTCATGAAGACAAAAAAAAGCGCTATATAAATGCAGACCATCACCAATAACTTGTGCTTTTAGAAGATGTTACACCTCTCAGCCAAGAAGCTTCCTCAGTTCTAACTGACTATTGAGAGGTTTCAGGTTTCTCCAGAGAGTCATTGATGTTAAGGAAAGCTCATGGGGAAAGCCTGAAACCTGTTTTATCTTGAATGACCAGCAGTTTCTATAGAATGACAATATTATCCTACTTCTCACTTGATTTATAACTATAAGTAGTCAAAATGATTTTTTGCTCTCATTCTCTAGTTTCAAGTGGCCAAAATACCTCAAGACAAATGTGGGCTTTTTTTGGCAAACATGCCACTGTACGTGAGGTGTAATCTGGATGTGAACCTAAAGTTTTGTGTTGAGTTTGCATGCTCTCCCTATGTTTACATTAGTTTTCTCAGGGTATTCTAGCTTCCTCCCCCAGTTCAAAAGCATGCATTCAGGGTTTAGGTTAATTGGAGAATGTAAATAGTTCATAGGATTGAATGTAAGTGTGCGTGGTTGTTTGTCTCTATATGTCTGCCCTACGATATGCTTGTGACCTGTCCATGGTGTATCCCGCCTCTTGTCCTATGTCAGCTGGGATTTGCTCCAGCTTCCCCTGCAACCCTCAAAGGATAAGGGGTAGATGGAGGAATGGATGGATGAACGGATGGATGGATCTCTCCACTCACCAACATTTTTATAATTGTTAGTTTTGTAAATAACTTTGACTTTTGTGACTAGTTATCTTTGAGGCACTTGAGAAACTATCTAGGGACTGGGCCAGGTATGGTTCTAAAACTGACTCCATGCACTAATTAGGTATTTAGATCGTTTTCAGAGTCATTTTTTCATTATATTTATATCTCTGATTCAAAGAGCATCTGATAGACCTGTTCCCTCTTTTTAGTTCACCTATTTTGTTTGTTTGCACCAATTTCTTTGATCTCCTTAAAATAAATAACTTATGTTTACCAAAAAAAAAGATTTTATGTTGCTTTCTTTCCTACTTTTGAGCTCTGTCTTAACAACCTTGAAATACTTCCTGTCCTTTGTAATCAATCTGTCCGTAAGTGATGGAGTGGAGTGGTGCAACTCTCCTCCAAGTACTACATTCATCAAGATCCAGTAGGAGATTTATTTATATCTTACAAAAGCAATGAGTGGATAATGATATCAGCATGCAGAAATTCTTTCGGATGCCAGTGACGACTCATGAAAACACAAGGACAAGAGCTGAGCAAAAACACTTGGGTGTGTGTTGATGGCATGCATTTAATTAGTCCAATCTGTGTGTCATTAAAGGAGAATAAAACTGGAAGGGTTCTCATGACCAGGGATCAGTTCTCCACCATTTATGGAAGGCAGGCTTCTGCACGAGGTTAGATAACTGCAGGTATCTCACAAAGTCTACCTGTAACAGGGTCTATACTGTATTCATTTTGGGCATAGGTATTAGTTATCATTAAATATACACTGATCTGCCAGTTTGTACCATTTCAATGTCTTAGCAAGTGTATGTCGTGTTGAAGCTTTTTGCTGACTGATTTATTTATATTCAGGACACTTAGTGCATATTCTTCTATGCATTCGCTCTGTGTTGGGATAGGACGTTTGCTTACTCATTTTTAAGGTATAATATCCCGTGTCCAGAGTATCAGCTAAGAAAAAAAGGCTAAGCTACCTGATTACTTTGTCTCTTTAGCTGTTGCCCAGGGAAAGCACATATGTAGCCTTCGACTCTTTGCTGTCCTGATCGCTCTCCCTCCCTGATGTCCCCAGTTGTCTCAGACTCTGTGGCAACACACGCTCCCCTGGCCGCCTGAGGAAGGTGGCCAGTCCTTGAATACTGCAACTCCATAGACGCTAATGCTGACACTGCTAGATGATCCACGGGTCTACACCAGAACCTGTGTATAGCTCCACACCAAGTCCAGCCAGAGCATTGTAGTTTGAATCTGACTAACTGTGTGGCTCATTTCAGCACTGACTGACATTACCATTTACAAGTAAGTTTTGCCAGATTGACAGAGGCTCCAATCATCACCTGTGGTTGGCCTGCGTGTGAAGATTGAAAAACACATAAAAGCAAATTGAGATGATTTTTGATACTTAAGATATACAATAACATATTCACCTTGATATCAAAACTTGAAATAAAACCCCAGAAATATGTGAAACATTTTAGTCAGCTCAAGCTGTATAGTAACATTTAAATGTGTCTTTTTCTCATTTTCTGACACTTAAACATTTCCATATGTTAATATGGTTACGTTTACTGTCAGAAGCAGAACGATGTATATCATTTATTTTTATTTTGTCCATAATTTCATACTAATACCAATACCAGAAGTATTTATATACGTGTGTGTGTGTGTGTGTGTGTGTTTTAAGTGAATATGTGTGCATATGTGCTCAGAAAAGTATTTTAAGTATGTGACATGTTTGTGTATTGGGAAGTGACTCAATTAATCACCTAAGGACAATGAATATTTATTATATAACAGGCTCCAGTATGTACAGATCTCAGCTGCCAGGGTTCTCACCTATTCTTAGCCCTAGCAGCTAATCACCCCGACCATCAACCATCTTCACTGGCTCCCAGTTAAATCCCAGATCACCAACAAATCCCTCCAAAGCCTCGCTCCGCAATACATATCTGACCTACTTCGACCCTACACCCCATCCAGGAATCTACGATCCTTACACCGGACTCTGCTCCCCATCCCCAACACCAGACTGCAGACCTTTGGCGACAGAGCTTTGAGTGTAGCAGCCCCCACCCTCTGGAATGCTTTGCCAATAGAGATTTGCAAAGTCACATCCCCTGGGACATTCAAAAAACTACTCAGTACTCATCTTTTTGAAATTCTGATATGATATGATATGCATATGACCTGATCTGATACAATTCAAACTCATATTATATACTGATGTGTGTGTGTGCGCGTGCACATGTGTGAAGTATTAATTTAGTGTCGTGACTGTCCATTAATCATTAAACATAACAATTAAGCTTGGTGAATGCATTTAACCAAATCAATGTACACGTGTACGGCTGTGGCTGAGCGGCAGAGCAGTCGTTCTCCAACCAGAAGGTCGGTGGTTCCATCCCAGTCTTCCCATCTGCATGCCAAAGTGTCACGGGCAAGATGCAGAACCCCAAATGGCCCCTTATAGAAACTGTGTGGATGGCAAACTATAAAATACTGTACTCTACAGCGCTTTGAGTGGTCATCAAGACTAGGAAAGTGCTATATAAATACAGACCATTTGGTAAAAGTCAAACATTTGTGTTGAATTGTGTTATGTTGTGATAAAGCTCACTCCCCTCTTATGCCACCCATCTCTCTTCTCCTCCCCAATTTTTCTCCACTCACCCCAACCGGTCGAGGCAGATGGCCGCCCACATTGAGTCTGGTTCTTCCAGAGGTTTCCTCCAGTTAATGAGGGTTTTTTTTCTCTCTGTAGAGTCGCCAAAGTGCTGCTTGTTGTGGAAACTATTGGCTTTTTGTATTATATTGTAAGGTCCCTCTACCTTACTATGTAAGTGCCTTGAGAAAATGTATGCTGTGATTTGATACTATACAAATAAACCTGAACTGATATGTTAGGCTCACTTAATGTTATCAACTGTGGCTCTGTTTAAATCCAGTGCGCTGCAAATTTGTGCCGCTTCCTGGTGGGGTGTAGGTCAGTTTAGCTGTGGTCACTTCTGTGTCCCTGAGCAGACTACTGATAAAATCAGACTTAGACCTTGTGTTATTCACTATTGTTAATGTTAGGTAGACTCTTGTGTCTTTGCCATTGAAAGAAAGAGTTCTGTGCAGCAGTAGCAGCCTGGTCTAAGCAGGTCTGCAGAAAAGACAGCAGTGAAGAAACAGCTGTTAAAGAGAAGAGGGGGAACAAAGGGACTACTGGGGAAACTGGTGTTTATTGACCTGGTAGCATCATGGGTCATAGTCCACAGAGTGATTAATGGTAGCTGGTTGTTAGATTCATGGGCAGTGGTTATGTGTAGGTGGGAATTCTGAAGTAGAGTTCAGTTTAAATCACAGAATGAAATAATTCATATGTGGAGGCCCTGGAGGCCTGACAACTTTGTGACGAACGGACCGCAGGTGGTGAAAATCTGTGGTCACACCTGCTCTACACTGATTCTGAGTGCAGGAGCTATATGGGGATTGGTGCTCAGTCCCCTCCCGTATACTCTGTTTACACAGAGCAAGGTAATTCCAAGCTTGCTGGTGATACCACTATCCTGGGCCTCATCTCAGATGGTGATGAATGAGCCTATATAGAAGAATAATCTGGTAAAGCATGTCCCCATGTGCTTCAATGGAGCTGGGGTGAAAAGAGTCGGTAGAGTTTCTTGGTGTGCATCTCACTGATGAACAGATTTGATCTCTTCACATGGACATGATGGTGAAATCTGCTTATCAGTGCCTGCTTATCAATTTTTTGTTTTCCCTTTTTAAATCATCCCCAAAATGTATACAACCTTTACACACTTCAATCACAAGATGCTCTCTCAGAAAACCCTCCAGAGCTCATTATGGGCATCAAACTCATAACCCAGCAGATAATCTTTCATTAGCATTGTCTGAGGAAGGCTGACAAAAAGATCAAGGACTCCAGCCACCCAACATACAACCTGTTTATCACACTGGCTTCAACCTGCAGGCCGTCAGACAAGTGAGTAACCACACTGAACACTGGGTATGTTACAATGCTTCATAAGCAGCTAATCTCCTCCTCTGATGCAAAGGACTAACTTTGATTAAGGCCACATTTATTTATATATATAACTTACTTCTTTTAGACATCTCCTACTTATCATATGATGTTTATAATTTGTTGTAGAAGTCTTCATTGTCACGGTAACAATAACAATCATGCTGACAATGGTCTTGACAACAGATGATCCCTGACAACAGATTATTGTATGTTGACTCTTACCAAACTATCATTTTGCACCATGCAACCCTGTAGTGATCTTTTCTGTGTTTTCCAATTATGTCTGCACATTTTTTCTCTGCAAAACAAACAAATAAAACAAAAGAAAGAAATAGGATAATTTTTTTTTTTTCATTTTCAAATGACATTATGTTTGATTAAGATAGAGATTGCCTCATCCTGTGACCTTCCAAGCGCAGGACACATCCAACCAGTATCTCACCCCCAACGTCTGATTGCAGGGCTCATCATGACTGCTGGCTCCCAGCTGCAAGGCTATTATCTTTCATAGAAACTGATGTCCCTTCAAATAACATCTAGCAGTACACACATGTGTAAATGTGTGTGTGTGTGTGTTAGTTGAAACAAATGTATGGGTAAGGGAGGTTGCGGGGGTGACAGAATCACGTTACCACCCTGCTATTGACCGCCACAGGGCTTGTCTTCCTGTGGTAGACGCAACATTAATCAAGCATCTCAGAGATTGGGATCTAGAAGGAAACAGCGAAGGAGAGACATGAAGGAGGCTCGTTGTCAACTGTGAACCATTGTAACCATTTAAATATATAGAATGAGGCCATGCTGACATCTTATAATAACACATGATCTGTATCTACATACATTGTGACATCTAATCAGTTATCAGACTCTTGTTTTTTGTGAATAAAGATCTTCTTGGTACTGCTATTTGTAGCTTTGGGGGTTGATCATGCTATAGACTATTTACACCTGCAAAATCCCAATGCATTCTGTGATGTTATAATCTGTTTCTTGCGGAACCAAAATGCAGAACACAAACACAGCAGAAAGATGGTAGTAAACAAAAAGGTTTATTGCTCGATAGCTGGAGCTGGAGTGGTGGTGGCAGGCTGTGGAGATCCAAAGGTCCTGGCAGGTTGAGGCCGGAGCAGGTTAAGGTGAACAAACGAATGCTGCGCAGCTGGTTTGGTGAACGGACGATCTGGCGACGACAGGAGAGATGAGCTGAGGTTTTGTAGACTGAGAGGTGGAGTTGATGAGGAGATGAAGCTCAGCTGCGCAGGTGTTAAACAAGACGCCCCGCCCAGCTCCAGGTAGAAGCCACACAGGACAGGAGAAACAGTGGGGGAAGGGAAAACACAGAGCACAAAATGAGGTAGAAAACCTACCTTGTGATCAGTCATACCTTCTATTAAATCTGTTTTCCCTTCTAAATAAGTTAAAAAAAATGAACCCTAACCCTAACCCACGTCTACTTTGTCCTGAAGACAAAGAAGAGCTTCCAGAACTCGGTCTCCCAAGGTCCTTCATCTTCACACCTTTGTGTGAAACCTGCCACTGGACCCAACTTCTGACTATTGGTCACTGTGGGCCTAAGGACCCATGAAGTCACCAGGCCAATAAAACCCCAGTTCGCCCTCCACTCTCTTTGTTATTACTTCTGCTGGAGGAAAAGTGTACCTCTCTCCTTTCTCTCAACTTCTGCTGGAGGAAAGGTGTACCTCTGCTGCTCACCCAGCCAGGGAGACATTCTCCCTACCTCCAAGCTCTTCCGACCACGAAGCAGGCCTGCCTGAAGCATACTGCTAAAACTTAATAAAAGGCAACGACGTGAGAACCTGCCTAAGCACTTCAGAGTGGCCACGACACTGGACTTCAAACAGCACATCAAAAGGGACCATTCGTCCTCCTTTCATTGACTGGTAACACAACTTGGCTAACTTCACTAGGCTATGCACAGGACTGTTTAAATTCCATTAGTGTGATGTTTTATAAGTTTGATTTGTGTTGTTATGATATTTGGTAATAAGTTATTGAAAGCTAGGTACAAGGCTTTAACTATGAAGATGCTGCTGGCAGGGGGCACGAGACAAGGTAAATAACTAGCAAGTCATCCAAAGAGTTGAAGAGAAACTAGCTTAACACTTCTGAGAGGTGTTGAAAAAGCAAGGGCTGCTTTGGCAACCATATGTGAACACTATTTATACCAAAATAGCATTGTAAGGGGAACGTGACATAACTTAGAAGGCATCTGTAATATTCTGCCTTTCCCAACAACTCACGGCGATGTCAGCAGAGGCATAGAACAGAGACAAGCTTCAAATTAAAGTATTTATTAAAAATGCTTGTATTAATATAACATTTATATGAAGAATTATACCTGCCACTTTAAGGATGATTTAAAGAGGAAAACACTGGATTTAGAGCTGAGATTTCGAGTGGGAAATTTCTTATAATGCAGTTATTGGACAAAGAGAGGTAGTGTGGGAGAAGATAAGCACAGATGGAACAGGTTAGGGTTTTATGTCCGGTAAAATGGCGTCTGATTAGGACCACTCAGTGAATCTACACACTCCTCCAGCATCAGGATCCGTCCTCTGAGGTACTTTGAGGACGTGACAGCAGCTGTGTTACAGGTCACAGGTCGACTACAGGACATTCTGAGTGAGACAAATTCAAGGATTTTACAGATTGTGTCTCAAGTGGATGTTTTACTGCCACACCCAGAGCCCAACACCAGAGCTGACTTCAGAAAATATTCACAGGAAATCACACTGGATTCAAACACAGCAAACAAGAAAAGTAACAGTAATAAGTGAAGAACAGATTTATTCTGATCACCCAGACAGATTCACTTATTGGTATCAGGTCCTGAGTAGAGAGAGTCTGACTGGACGTTGTTACTGGGAGGTGGAGTGGAGAGGACGAGGAGTTGAGGTAGCAGTCGCATACAAGAATATCAGCAGAGCAGGAGACACACATGAATATATATTTGGATGCAATGATAAATCTTGGTCGTTAAGTTGTGATAGAAGCAGTTATTACTTTTATTACAACAGGATCGAGACTCCAGTGTCAGGTCCTCCGTCCTCCAGAGTAGGAGTGTACCTGCATCACAGTGCAGGTGTTCTGTCCTTCTACAGAGTCTCTGACACCATGACTCTCCTCCACAGAGTCCAGACCACATTCACTCAGCCTCTCTATGCTGGAGTTAGGGTTTATTGTTATGGAGTCACAGCTGAGTTCTGTAAACTCAAATAGACTCGAGTCATTAAAAGCAGTGATTTAGATTCGGTGTTTAAATCTTGAACTTCTTTTGTCTCCATGTTTGTTGATCAAACTTCGTCGTGGTGACGTTTCTGCTCCACACAGAGATCAGCTGTCAATCAAACACTGACCTTCCTTTATCACAGATATGAGTTCTCACTTTGTAAAGACAGAAATCTATAATTACACTGACATGAATGTGTCTGAAGGAACTAATGTTGCTGTTATTTTCTAAATTAATGTAAAAATAAGGTTCTCTGATGTTTTAGAAACTATATTGATCCAGATCATTATCAATGAGATGATTATTTGTTCTTTTCTATTCCACACGTGAGATGGAGGTGAAACAAACTCATTGTGTGGATAAAGTGAATGTGTCCATGAAATCACTGAACAAGAGTCATTGAACAGACTTTACTGATGAAATGATCAATAAACTCAGTGTCAACATGTCCAACAGATCAACTACACTTTGGTTTGATTTACAGACCATCAGTGTTATGGGATGTTTGGTCAAATTGTAAATGTGGAACCTGGACATTTAAGAAGCTGTTAAAGGTTTGTTTTTATTATGGCTCATGTTGGTAAAGTGTGAATCCACTCATCCTCATTGTATTTACATATTTAGTCGACAGGCATATTTATCTGCTACTGTGTAGGTTTCTTTTCTTTTTGATTTTAATGATCTGAACTAGCAGTTCCATTGGAGAGTGTCCTGATCACATTTGTTTCTTATATATGTGTTAAATCTCTTATATATGTATAAAAAAATAAAAATCTAATCTGTGAAGAAGCGGAAAGTTTAAATAAAGAATAAATCAAGTCTGTTCTTTTGTATTCCTTCCAGGATCTCTTTCAAAGCTCAGGGTTAGTTTATTTGTATTATTTACAGACGTCAGCTCTACACATAAGCTGTGTTTATTCTTCTGCGGTATTGTTGTTTTCAAATTGTGTACTTACAACCATTAGGTTATCTTGCCATACAGTATTACGTTTACAGCGGCAGTTTTGCCGAGCGGCTACGCTAAGCTAACGTGTATCGCCGTGTCTTTTAAGATACGAGCCGCCGTGTGTTGTTTAATATTGAAGTAGCTCTGTGAGCCAGGTTGTAATTTGTCATTTCTGTATTGTTTTTACAGTTTCAACAACTCATTAAACTTCGGGAAAGTTGACGTGCCGTGGAGTTTTTTTTTTAGCGTTAAGCTGGTTGGATAGCTAGCATCAGTGTATTTGCTTTATTAATGATATCACTGCAGTCCCATAAAATTGCTCTCGTCAGAAAGTTTCGCTTCCTCTTCTCATCGCTTGATGCCATGACTCAGTCATGACTCACGGTGGAAACCCATTGGTCAGCAGCATAATTTAATATTCATGAGGTGCTTTGCATTGAACATTTATGGTTGAATGTGGGCATGTACAGGGCGGGATATGAGGCAGATTCACGTTTCCAGGTGGACTGTGATTTATAAAGTGAACATTGCATTCAGGTGTGCTTGCACACAGTTTTATAAATCTGTCTTTTCTTTTGCGTACGCCATTTGCGGCTTTTGTGCATGCGTACACGTTTAGTATGAACCCCACACACTGTTTTATAAATGAGACCCCAGGTCTGGTAAAAATGTACGTATTATAATGTGGTCGGGAAAGTTCGTCGAAAAATGTCTCGATAGCACCCCCTACAAATTTCAATGAGGGTCTTCCCCTTCATTTAGTTTTGCCTACAGTAATGACAATTTGAACACGTGTATCATGCCCAGATGCACAAAAAACCCTCTTGACACTCTTTGCCACACCCAACAGGAAGTCGGCCATTTTGCATTGACAAAAGACTGATCACTACCCTCAACAGGTGTCCATTACACAACAACCAAATGCTGCCTTAAAGAAGTTGTATTTTTCATGTCTAACGCTGCCGGTAAATGGTATCTGTAAGTGGCAAGAGTGGGATTCTGTTTTGCCATAACCTAATGCCAGTGATATAGCAGTGCACTACCACTGACATTCAGGATATGACAAAAATTATACAAATGTACTCTATCGGTAACGTCTATGCCGGTGGAGAGTGGTGTCTATCAGTTGCACACAGCAGTGTTTTTATATGGCACATATCAGCGGCATATCAGTAAGCACTGGCACATGCTGTTTAAGCAGCATACTACTGCAATAGTCATCAGCAGTACCACTGACAATAAATAATGATATACAACGGGACCCAGAGATTCACTCACTGTTACTCACAATAGTGCGGACCACTAGCTAACTAACGTTAACTTTGCATCAAGCTAGCTCTCCATGTGAAGCTATCAATGGGCTGGAGCTGATGTGGTCAACACAACACCCTTGCCAGCATACAAATTATGGCTTAATAAAACAATGTTACAACGAAGTTTAATTAAGCAGTTATGGAACCATTAAATGAAAAACAAACTTACTTTAGATCGTTGACTTTGGTGGTTCATGTTGGCTGCCTTACATTGTTTCCCTTTAGAGTAACCGACCGCAGGGGACGCACTGAAGTAACGAGGCAGGGATCATTTCATTGGTTGACCAGTGGTCAACACAACACCTGGCATTCTATTGTTTGGGAAAATTCAACAGGGCAGAGAAGAAATCCTAGAGCAGATGATTCACGAGCGCACAGAAAGCAGCCCGAGTGCGGAGAAGGGCTGAAGCTGGAGCGCAGGAAATCTTTGCGAGCAAAAATATATCTGAGTGCAAGCACACAGTTTGAGCAGAAGCAAAATTTAAGTGCAAACAGGGTCTATTTGATATGTCTTTCATATGTCTCAGAGCACAGAGCAGTACAACTTATGTTTGTAATTCTACGTGCACATCAAATTCACAAATTTGCGTGACCAACTCCAGCGCCCCGCATGAAGCCCCCGCCTCCATCCGCACACACAAACTGGACTCCAGCTACCTCCTCCCCTCAATTCTGCAACAACACTCTCTGTCTTTTCTCTGCCTCAGGTTCCAGCCACTGTTGGTGCTGCTCCTGACCCACAGAGGGTTCCTCAGATGCCAGAGCAGGAGTGTTGGAGGTGTGGCCAACTCAATGACTTCCGCAGGGATTCTCCACTAATGGAAGTCCGTCAAGTGATCCGGGTTGCAGGCTCTCCAACACCCTCCCCCGGTACAGGAGGAACATACAGAGTCCCGGTAGGGATCCAGGGGGGTATACATCAGGCAATGATGGATTCTGGCTGTACGCAGTCCATCATCCACTGAAACCTGGTTCGACCCGGGGCTTTGGTGGAGGCAGCATTGGTTGATATTAGATGTGTGCATGGGGATGCAATATCCTATTGTACCAGTGGATGTAGGGGTAAAAAGCATAGTGTTAAGGCTGTGGTTAGCTCCCGCCTGACACAGCCTTTAATCTTGGGTACAGATTGGACTGGGTTTCATAACTTAGTGGGGCAGTGTGTTAGGGTATGTTCACCACCTGCAGGGACATTTGATATGTGTTCTGTGCTCAGCGGTGACACGAGGTCATCCGACACTGTGTCGGATGGGAAGGGGGAACCGGCGATGCCTTCACCGGAGGCATCACAGGTTCCCAGGTTGTCCTCCATGGAAATTTTCAACTTGAGCAGTCTCGAGATGATACTCTACGCTCTGCCTTTGACCAGGTGATAATTATTGATGGTCAGCGGGTGCACCCTGATGTAGCAGAGGCATATCCCTAGTTTTCATTGACAAGGGACAGACTTTATAGAGTGAGTCATGATATAGACAGGAGAGGAAGTTACCCAGCTGTTGGTTCCAAAAAGTCGTCAGGAAATGGTTTTCCAGGCAGCTCACTTCAACCCGATGGCCAGTCAACTGGGGTATGACAAAACACTTAACCGGATAATGGCCCGATTGTATTGGCCAGGCATTCGGAGAGATGTACAGCGTCGGTGTGCATCTTGTCCTGAATGCCAGTTGGTGAACAAACAGGTCATTCTTAAAGCGCCATTGCGCCCACTACCACTTATTGAGGTTCCATTTGAGCATATTGGCATTGATCT